>NW_025766836.1:152500-242500 GCF_003918875.1 Haliotis rubra | reverse complement strand
TACTGGTGTCCCCCGCCGTGATATTGCTGGAACATTGCTAAAAGCGGCGTAAAACCATACTCACTCATTCACTCATATTTCAATAACATCACTCTATATCGTACAAAGGATCTTCTACTGTAACCCTTCCACAATAATTAAACAACTGCCAATACTTACTGGATACAACCGGACTGATCCGGCTTCCTCGACCCTTCCCAGCATTCAGCTGGAGTGGGATACTGCAAATGAAACAGACAGATGTCAATATGAGTAAATCACTGATGAATACAGATGCTCTTACTGTCTTAGAGAATTGATCTTGCAAAATTGCATCATTCAACTCCATGTGTTGTGATAGAGTATTACGTACTGGATGACAAGAAGCAAGTGTCCATCCATTGTTCTTCTAACTCCACATGAATATGTACAAATAATGAGGAAAACAGAATTTCTTTGATGATATCCCATGGAAGTAAATGGGAACCTCAAGTGATATCCCAAGGAACTAAACATAATCCATGGCTCCACAGCCTCCACTTTGCAAGTGAATAGGTCGCACTTGCGAGTTAAGTTTGAGAAATGCAACAAAATAATATGAAACACTTAGACTTAGGCGAGTGAGTTAAAACTTAAATTAAATCAACTCATTGAACACCGCATTCCGGAAAAACGGCCAACACGTCACAGTGCCTGAAAACTCTTATTTCAAATGGTCAAATAATATCATCAGAATTAAAATCATAAACTAATTATTCACAATGTTATTGGAAAAAAACAGAGTCTCCAACACATACTTCAGCAACGGATTCACATCAAAGTCGTCAAAGAACAAATTAACAAAGTTTTGGGGAAATAATTAAACAAATTGCATAAACTAATGAATAAAATCAACAACATTACACACAAAAGTTGTCAAACGTCCATTACAAGTTACAAGTGCCATCTGTTTTGTAATCTAAGTCAAGTGACATCTCGGCTTTCGTTGCCTCGTGCATGATTTTGACCAATCACAAGCCTTATAGCAGACTGTGGCAAATAAGTGTCAGTTGAAACCAATCTTTATCCAATAAAATCGTTTCTTACAACTGTGAAAATACTCTTGGCAAGGGTACCTACAGTCGGAAGCATATTTGTAACCAAAACTTTCAGCTTGACACACAAAGCATGCAACATGCTATATTCCAGCTACATGTATATGGCACTGGTCTGTAAATAATTGAGTCTGGACTGGACAATCAAGTGATCAACAACATGGGTATCAATCTATGCAATTGAGATACGATGACATGTGTCAACAAAGTCAACAAGCCTGACCACCCAACCGTTGGTTGCCTCTTACAACAAGCGTGGGTTGCTGAAGACCAATTCTAACCTGGATCATCACAGGCCAAAGCATGCGACAATTTAATATTACATCCAGCAGCAAAACCAGTAAAAACCCTGTTTACTATTGCATATGTGTTTCCGATGAACGATGAACTATGAAAATAAAATGAATGCAGACCTTGACATTTAATAACACCTTAAAAACATCCACAACAATCTCATGTCGTTGTGTATTCAATATTTTGATTTCCATAATCACATTTGTTTTCGGCGAGACAGAAACCAGACATGCTCACGAACACCAAGAATTTTGTAGCCTTGATTGTCCTCAGATCGTATATACAGACAGGTATCATATTGGAGTAACAAACTGTTGACCAGTGGAAATTCCAGGCAGAAATTACAGTCTGTTTGATTTCATTTGAGACTGATGAATTGCTCACTAACACAAAATCTAATAATTGCAACAAAACCAAATTTTGCAGTCACATGAAATCAACAGACCAACTGATGATTTGTCTCATAATTTTGGACACCCGAATAAAAAAGTTGTTTAAACGATCATTATTTTGTTGTCACTTTTCGCTATTTCTTACGAGGGGGGACCACTTGCTGGTAGAATAGCCAGGTAATCAACAAGAGTGTGCAGTGAAATTTCAATTTCACACGTACAACTCGCACACCTGCTTCTGTGTCATCAAATTAACTTATGCTACTAACATACTAGTCATCCTTTAAAGATATGAATTTGGGAAAAAAAAGCCAAACAACTACATATTTTTTCTTTATTTTTGTGTGCCTAAACAACCGTAACAGGAAAATCTGATAAATGAAGCTAACCAATTATTTTCGATGACTGATCAGTTGTAATGAACCAATCATCAGTCGTGAGATTTTAACTGATTCCCAACTTTAGTAGAAATGCAGGTCACAACAGGGCTTCAGATAACGGACATATCGGCGTATGTACGGATAAAAAATATGCAAGATATGCTAGGAAAAAATTTAGAAAACGTAGCAGATACGCACCACATCAATGGTGTACGGTCTTAGAATCATTTACAGACATATTTATCTGAAAAAGTTCTGTTTCATTGTTTATTGACCTGTTTACACAGGACTAGCAATATTGCGGTGCATATATGAAATGAAACACAAGATCACTGATACTCCATTAAATTCCATTCAATGCTCTAAATGTACTCTTAAGTTTTTCCAGTACTCCTCTATTGAAAAAATAGGGAGTACATACTCCTGATGTTGAAAAATTATCTGCAGCCCTGTCACAAGCAATCAATTGCTGGTTATAAAAAGCAACTAAATAGATCAGGAGGTTAATGTGGTGTCTTGGTTGAATAAATGTCATTGTATCCCCGTTTGATGTTCATAATGTCAATCACTGGATTGTCTTTTCCAGACCAGAATATTTACAGACACCATCACAAAGCTGGATTACTGCAGAATTATGCAACAACAAAAAAAATCAAACCGATGAGAGTGATGGAAGATTCACTAAATTCATCAACGAGCAAACTCTACGGACAGTACACCACCAAGAACAAAACATTCAAGAGGAACTTACACAAAAAGAGACCTCTCGTACAGTTGCATTGTCTCCTTACATGACAAGTACTGATTTCATCTCGATGTCCTCCCCTCTATGGGAGAGAAGTATCGCAACATTCCCTCAAGGTCAGCATCAACCGTGCATCACAACAACTCGTCCACAACACAGCCATTACAAAGACCATGTGTAAGCAAGTCCAAATATGAAAATCGCCATCCGTCTCAAAATGCAGCTTGGTAGAGTGACGTGAGAATGAGATACTTGAGCGACAGTGAGCATGTAATCAGGGTAATCACAACCCCTGTGCCAGCCGACGGAATTCAGTTTGATGAGGCCATGCTCTTGTATTGATCGGCTCTCTGATCACACTCTGACACTGCCCATGCCTACAGTCTGCGACTGTCAGAGGGGAATTGTGCACTGCCAGCGTTTCCTTACATATGAATGAGGAATACAAAACACTGTCTGGAAAAGATGGGTAATTACTCCACAGCACTGACGGCAAGACCTTAGATAAAGCTGTCTCTATAGGAACAGTATTCATGAATATGTTCTTGAAGACCGCACTGAGACGTGAGTGTTGAATAAAGTCTGTCTGTGCATATTTTTCAGAGACTAGGAACAGATCTTACACAGAACTCCAATATAAGGAGCAAATCACGACAATAGATAAATTCCCCTATAAATATAACACACAACATGCCTAACAGATATCACGTCCCTATATGTAGAACAGATAACAGGTCCTCCTACAACATGTGTAGGTTCTCCAGGGCTTCCTACAGTATCTTACGAGGCTTCCTACAGATACAGGGCTTCCTACAGCATCTTACAGGGCTTCCTACAGCATCTTACAGGGCTTCCTACACCATCTTACATATAGCTTCTTACAGGACTTCCTACACCATCTTACAGGGCTTCCTACACCATCTTACAGGACTTCCTACACCATCTTACAGGGCTTCCTACACCATCTTACAGGGCTTCCTACACCATCTTACATATAGCTTCTTACAGGGCTTCCTACACCATCTTACAGGGCTTCCTACACCATCTTACATATAGCATCTTACAGGACTTCCTACACCATCTTACAGGACTTCCTACAGCATCTTACATATGGCATCTTACAGGACTTCCTACAGCATCTTAAAGGACTTCCTACAACATCTTACGTGGCTCCCTACACCATCTTACATATAGCATCTTACAGGGCTTCCTACAGCATCTTACAGGACTTCCTACAGCATCTTACAGGACTTCCTACAGCATCTTACAGGGCTTCCTACACCATCTTACATATAGCATCTTACAGGACTTCCTACAGCATCTTAAAGGGCTTCCTACAGCATCTTACAGGGCTTCCTACAGCATCTTACAGGGCTTCCTACAGCATCTTACATATAGCATCTTACAGGACTTCCTACAGCATCTTACAGGGCTTCATACAGCATCTTACAGGACTTCCTACACCATCCTACAGGGCTTCCTACAGCATCTTACATATAGCATCTTACAGGGCTTCCTACAGCATCTTACAGGACTTCCTACACCATCTTACATATACTACAGGACTTCCTACAGCATCTTACAGGGATTCCTACAGCATCTTACATATAGCAATATTAGCATCTTACAGGACTTCCTACAGCATCTTACAGGGATTCCTACAGCATCTTACAGGACTTCCTACAACATTTTACAGGGCTTCCTACAGCATCTTACAGGACTTCCTACAACATCTTACAGGGCTTCCTACAGCATCTTACATATAGCATCTTACAGGACTTCCTACAGCATCTTACATGGCTTCCTACACCATCTTACAGGGCTTCCTACACCATCTCACAGGGCTTCCTTCAGCATAGTACAGGGCTTTCCTACTGCATAGTACTGGGCTTCCTACTGCACTAGGCTTCCTACAGCACCTTACAGGTGCTTCCTACTGCATAATACAGGGCTTCCTACAACATAGTACAGGGCTTCCTACTGCACAGTACAGGGGCTTCCTACAACATAGTACAGGGCTTCCTACTGCATAGTACAGGGCTTCCTACTGCATAGTACAGGGCTTCCTAGAGGATCTCATACATGCTCCGCCAGTATCCTCCAGGACTTCCTAAACTGTTTTACAGAGTATCATACAGCACATGTTTTCAACATGAGCTCGAAGATACCTGAACCGTGTGTGCCCCTATCTGGGATATCCTCATGCCTCTATTCTACAGACCATATCTATAAATAAATAGTGATTTTGGTTTTACATCGCTTTCTGGTGAGGTGAGGTGAGGTGAGGTGAAATTGGGTTTAATGTCATGCTTGAGAATATTTTGCTCATATGACGACGTGCATGCGTGTCTATGTGTATGTGCGTCTGCTTGTACTAGCCCAGACTGGTTTATAGTGCTAGCCCACTGAGATACCATGCCGCAGTGAAGCATGAATACCCCACTCAGACACATTATACTCCGAGCCGACCAGTCCTTGTTGTACCCATTTATGCCGAACGCCAGGCAGGGACAAACAAGTACCATATTTTAACATCTTTTGGTATGACGCAGTCGGGATCGAACCCGCGACCTTCCACTCTCCGGGCGGTCACTCTAACCACTACACCACGGAGGCGGTCACCGCTTTCAGCGATATTCCAGCAATTAATCAAACTATCTATATCTACTAGGACACTGAACTGGTCTACAACAAGAATACACAATGCCATTAAGAAAGTGGTCAAATGTAACAAACCGGTATGTAACAGGGGCACATTATTGGCGAGCTGGCTAAGGCGCCAGGCTAGTGATCCAGCGAGCTTAAGGTGACGGGATCGAGCCCACCTGTGACCAGGTGTTAAAACCTTGGAGTCAACTTTGAGTGCAGACTCTCAGTGTTGTTACAACCCCTAGTGTACAGTACACAACCCTGTGCACTTAAAAGGACCCATGAATCCGTTGGTATATGACCAAATGGTGGCCACATGAATACGTACAAACACCTAGTTGCGGGTACAGCAGCGTGCAGTAAACTTGGACAAAATACTGTGACTATGTGTCCCAGTCCACCCAGCTGTGAATGGGTACCTCGTGAGGATGGGAAAGCCACATTAACTCGGTGCGCCTAGTGGCTGCAAGAGTTGTATGATCCCCAGGGAGTTGAGATTGATAATACATTGTGCCGTTTGAGACTGACATCCAATGATCGAGGGAAAAACGAAGTGCCTTTGAGCAGGTGATCTGGATACTGGCACTATATACAGTGGAAACCTGATAAGTAAAATTTCAAGGGACTCGCCAAAATTGTTTACTTATCAGGTATTTTACTTATAGTGCAAACTTATAAAAACCTGCAAATGACAACCGTATGCATGTATATGTATCAGGGTTTTACATAGCTCCTCGAAACTGGGAGTCCTGGGGACTCAGGGCATATGTATTCTGAGAGTCCATTTCCAAAATTGGGAGTCCATCAATTTGCTTGCAATAATTGATCATGGATGCTTCCCATTTGATAATGATTAGGTTATAATATGTGTTACTTTCAATGTCATTAGAATAATGATTGTAAACAGAATGTTTATATTTTAATATGGGATATCATGACAAACTCAGAATGTTCTTCCCAGAAAAAAATTATATTGCGTCCACAAGGACGCACAGGATTTTAGTTTGGGGGTACTTCATCAAATTTCTGCGTCCAATACGCAGGAATCACGCGTCCCGTAAAACCCTGTATGTATGCATATGTAACAATGAACTGTTGAGTCCCATCCGGGATTCGAACCCACACCCTCAGAGTCAGGCACCTAATCGCCAGCACACAAAGTCAGACACCTAGACCGCTCAGCCACCGCGGCTTCCACAAAAATGGAAGTCGGACAACTGTTAGTCTAGGCTGCGGACTTTGTGTACCCGTCTGATAAGTGTCAATTGGCACGTGCCAGGCATCTGACATTGTGTGCTGGCGATTAGGTGCCTGACTCTGAGGGTGTGGGTTCAAATCCCAGATGGGACTCAACCCAAAAAGTACTAGAATCTGTACTTTACTAAGAAAGTGTAATCCCAAATATAACATATGTTACAGCCAAAGAAGTGATTTCAAATCCCCACTTAGGTAAACGTTTTGATGCATATTTTAGGCTCAGATCACATAAAACCCTATTCAGTGTTCAAAATATGCATGTAAGTCAAGGGGTTCTTGTCGTAACTTATTGAAGTAAAGATTTAGAGGTCCCCAAATTCAACTACCATAGAAGACGTTCGGGACTCCAGGAGTCTTCTGAACTTATGAACAGTGCCATTGAAGATGTCTATAAGTTTTTGTGTGCAACTGTTGTGTATCTGAAATCTTTAAAGATAGTTGAGTCAATCCAGCACAATGTTCAGAGGTGCAGTTTAAACTCCGCTTCGTCATGTCAGTCATGTCCCCTGTCGTGATATTGCTGAAATATTGCTAAAAGCAGCATAAAAACTAAACTCACTCACTCACAACAATATAAATACTTATTTTTATACTCACTTATTGGAAGCAGAAGGCATGAACTGTGAATGTGCCGACATTCCTATAGGGATGCTATTATGATACATCATGGACATGGATGTAGACGGCACAAACCCAGAGGTTGATGGAGCCATGATGCTCGGTGCAAGACTGGACGATGCCACATTGTTGTACCTGCTCCGCGTGAGAGGGCCCTGAAATAACGGACCGCTAGTGGAAGATACCGAAGGAGCTGGAGGTAGCAAGTTGAACATACTGTTCCCATGGTTACCAGTACTGGCGCTGGAACTAGCGACTGAGTTGCTGTTCATTGTATGTTGAAGAGCTCTATTGCTTGGAGGAAGTAATCCATGAATCATTGCATTGGAACCAGAAGGCATCATGTATTGATGTCCCATAGAGATGGATGGATTTGGAATGTTTAAACTAGCACTAGCACTACTTGTCTGTGTTTTACTGCTGGATCCATGGTAACGACTTCTACGTTTTTTCCTTGATGATCGTAGGTGACGCATGCTTCCATTCGGAAGCCCACCATCTGAATCTGAATCCGAACTACTGGATGCTGTTCTCTTGCTTGCACCTGATGACATGGAGGTAGATGAAGAGGAGCTTAAAAGCTGCGGAGGAGGCAACACCAAATTTTGTGCCTTTCCAGTGTCTAAAGGATATGGTACACTTAGAATCTGCCGTCTTATTCCACGTATTGTTCCAGTTTCAATTCTCACTTGCTGCATAGCACTAAGATTGATATAATAAGGCAGCTGAAGAATGGTAGCACTCAGGTCGAGGATTTTCTGTCCTCGGCTGTAGTAGTCTTCAATAACACCAGCTACATCAAAGTCATAAGTGTTCCAACTACCTGGCGTGTCACCTGACCACTGCCATGCAATCTGATTAGCTGAATGGCTAACTTGGGGATAGATCTTCCTCCTCACTGGACGTTGTTGTACCTACAAAATAAGAGAAGGAAACATATTTGAGGAAGTGCCATGATGACTAATATGTGTGTCAGGCTAGGCATGAAAGTGTTTTCATTAAGGTCACACAACTCAACACTCTCTTCCCACAGAGGTTACTTGTCATGTCTTCCTATGAACCTCTGTTCTAATACGGCCATATTTCCTGGTTCTCGGAAAATCCCCTAGCGGCAAAAAATCGCAACACAAATTATCTCCCTTCTTTCTATCCAATCAGAACACGTGTTACATCGACTTAGATCCAACTTCACTTATACAAGCAAATATGGGGCCACAAATATCCCTCCTCTGCCGGGGAACTTTGATGTGACACACATGACATATAATGGCTACCTTGTCCGTTGTCAACGAGGGTGATGGAGAAGCCATTGATCCGCCATTACATGACTGAGTTCTGTCTAGAAGAAACGTTTGGGCATCGTGCATGGGAAGACGTTCTAGTTTTCCCAAAGCATACAGAAATTACTGAGGCCTTGCGAATGATCATTTTTGAAACAACGTCACTGATTGCACAACTAAATCTGATTGCAACCAATCACAAATCCTGAACACTCGTACCATGAAAGGGACGTATTAGAACAGAAGTTTGTAGGAAGATATGACAAGTAACCTCTGTGGGAAGAGAATGACAACTCAAATGGAAATCAGGAAATGCCAAGGAAACCCTTAATATCGAATATTGAGTGCTGAGAAAACAATTATCTATGATACTATGAAGGATCATCAACCACACGACTTTTCTGCCATAAGCCGATTATAGTAATTCTAGTACAAATATACTCAATTTAACTCATTAAGCCAAATAGTCACTAACTGGGTGAGTCCATTACGGCAAAGGGTACATAATTAGGATGTGTATTTCTACAGTAGTCAAGTTGGGATGTTGTCATACTGGGACGTAGTCATAATGTGATAGAACCTTTAGTTGTATCAACCATTACCTCTGTAATCGCAATCACAATACAAGACGAAATTGCTGAGTTGTCATGGTAAGGGTTCAGATGTGGATGCCAAGTCAGAAAAAGACTACTGGTAAAGTGTAACATCATAAATATCATATAGTAGGAATATATACTTACATTCTTAAACATATCATTTAGGATACCAGAAAACAGGAGGGTAATAGGGGTGAAACGGTATACCGTGGTATTAGCAGAACCACAGTATTTTGCCTTCAGTTCGGTATACCATAATGCAAAAAAAAAAAGAATTTTGTTTTTCATACCGTTATTTCTATCTAGTCATAAAATGACAGTTTTGTTCATTCACAAGAACAAAGATTATGGTTATTTTTTTCAGGTTTAATACACAATGTAAGGTTTGGCTCTTGTTGTCAATTTTCTGCATTATGATCATATTTCATACCCAGAACCGAACCGAACCAAACCAAATCGAACTGAACTGAACGGAAGGCCTTGTATCGCAATAAGTAACGTACCGTGGTAAGAGCGTACCATTTCACCCCTAGAGGGTAATGATTTCGTTATCATATAATGTCACTTATAAATTAATGGATGTTTAAGACATAATTTTTTAAATTTGTAACACACATTTGAATAAAATCTTTCAGATAACCAACCAGTTTCAAATGACTTAAAGCTACGTATTAAGCACAGTGGGAATGTAAGTCTTCAGTCTTTAGAGAAATTAGTTAATGCCAAACTTCCTTTGCAGACATATCAGATCATGATCTGGTTTTGTTGCACCAATCACACTAGTCATCATATAATAAATTTCCATTGACATATGGTTGTGGACAATTTCAAAGCGGTTAGAAACTTGGATACGAAATATATGACTACTATTCCATAAATATATAGCTGTGATCAGCATGGCAGGTATCACTTCCATCAATATTATCATCATTGGTTCAGGTGATACAACCATTAACTTTCTTTGAGACTGAAACATACTTCACGCATTGTACCATGTGGGGAATCAAATCCGAGGCTTCAGTATGACAAGTGAACACTTTAACTTCTAGGCTACTGAACATGTATAGACATGAAGGTATAATGGACATGGAAATACACATGTACATCTTATAGCACTTATTGTACTTACATATTAAATACAATGCTTAAGTACATTTATGCCGCTACCATGATTTACTACACATGTTGTTATTTCTCAGTGTCTAACAAACATGTCAAAGGACCAGTGTTAGAGACATGGGTCCCAATCCACAATGAGTTTGAAGCGCTATGACATTCATATGGTGAATTGTAGACAGGTCGTAATGTTAAGAAAGCTTTGTGGATCAGGACCACAATCTCTTCTTTTGAGTGAGTGAGTTTAGTTTTACGCCGCTTTTAGCAATATTCCAGTCAAGACTCTAAGGTAAAAAATAATTGCTTAAATGATAATTTCTAAATAAATGATATGAATACCAGACTGGCATCCTTAGTGTACTGTCCACTTGTCTTGACTTGCCTCTTTAAAGGATAGAATTACTATACATCCATGGGCTTAGCATTCAGTACAGCCTTGGAGCAAGGCTATAAATAGAACAGCTTGTGCAGTTACTGGCTGATTGTGTGTTATTAATCTTACTAGTTTACTTTGAAAAGTATGGATCACAATGCAGTCCACAATACATGTTAAACACGTGAAACAGTCCATATTAATACTTTTGGAAAAAACATTTGATTTTTAAGGTTGGCTGCATTTGCTTTTCATGGCTTTTGTCTTTTCAATCTACATGCTGTTTACTGTCCATAAAATTTAAATTCAATGAGCTGTTGTTAACTGTCCAAGGAACTGCTTCCATGTGTTCAGTCATCATGAACTTCATGAGAGCATAGATTATATACAGTGTAATTCTTGGGCCAATTCTTGTTGGGCGAATATCAACAACACCATTTACATGAACTTAGCACTGTACACAACACACACCGAACACTCTTGCAGTGGAGACTCACAGCTGACACATTTGACTATGTTCTACAAGTGAAGTAGCTGGCACAAAAGGTCCTTATGCTGACGTATGCAAAACAATATCAACTTGACTGAGGTTCGTTCTGATCTACTATCACGATGACTAGACATTCTATTTTCGGTTTAAGTTTGAGGTTTGATATCTGCATGGGGTTGTTTCGTGATGGATATCATAGCACATTATTGTCAGATAATAAACACTTTAATCCGTAAGTAACGTTTCAACACTTTCGGTTAATTTATGTTGGGTCACACACCTGATCCTTGACGAATTTGACACATGTTTGTAAAATCAACAATGTACATGCACAACGACTGGTTGACTGCCCCCAGATACACTTGTGGTGCTTTGCCATATTGGCCTTCAATCTGACAAGTCACGGGTGAATCATAAGGCCTCCATCGACCATATTCACTCAACCATTCCCATACAACAAATCCAGCTTTCGGAATCACACTTCCAGGTGTAGCCATATTTGTTTCTTTTTCGATAATAGCATATTCTTATAACATATATTTTAACCAATATGTTATCAATTTCCAAAGTTTTTATGCGTGTTCAAATGAAGTTTATGTATATAAAATATGTTTTACAATCCAAAATTTTTACTAATTGATAAATATATTGTACACTGACACCGGGTGTGTTGCATATTGCTTAAAACAACGCTGTATCTTATAATTAGTTGCTCCACAAATACTATTTAAGGAAACTACGCGCTGACGTGATTTAAGCATTCATATTCGCTATTAGCATTCATATTTACTGTCTTGTATTACAATATGTTGTATATTCCTAAAGGATTCTCGTTGATTTGTTTATTTAGAAATAAGCCATATATTACGTTTCTGTTTTTATTTCCCGGCATGCTCTAACATTCCTGTCGTCGCGAAGGTAATGGCTGTCTGAGGATGTGTTGTTAAGGGAAGACTTAATGGCGAAAAACGTGCGCAACATCTAAAGTACGGCATTGTTTCAGAATGACAAATTTTGTAATTGTTAAATAATGACAAATGCATCCAGTTGTTGTCATTTACATGAGGATAATCCAGACTTAATCAAGAAATTTCCTTTTAAAGTAAGTCATACTTGTCCTACGTTCTCAACTCAATTCAGCGTTATGTTGCAGATTCCTTCAACCACCATCATAAAGATATTGATTGTTGGATTGTCTTTGATGTTTTTTTATATAGAAAACTATCATTTCAGATGATCACCAGCTGTCATGTATCCATATCATGCGCAAAGCAATTTACCAGTGTTCGTGGTATAAAGTTACGTTAACACGAAAATAATGGAAAAATTGATGTCAACAATGCAAACTCTCCCCTACTTCCCGTACTACACGAGAATGATTTGAAGTAGTAACATCTAGTAGGATGATGGTTAAATTTATTACAAATCGTTCAGCCAGTATCAGAGTTTGTATTTCTTTATTTCCAAAATAGAGACATGTTTATGATTTTATCACTTTTGATATTCTCCAATTCTCTCTTATAGTTATACCATTACAATATTGTTAGTATCATCTAACTGACGTTTGATTTCTCAAGGTAGGTAGTTTAATCAACTTAGTTTTTGGGCATACATGACTTTAATCAATATTTAATATGTGGTTTTGGTTTCCTTATCATCAATGTTATAGTCTGATTCTATGCTAGTGCTCTGGCAGTGCATTCTTGAGTGACATTAATCTATGAGTCCACTTGCTACTTTGTTTCCTTTGTGTAGATAAACATTTGCAAAGTTAAGATCAGAGCTACTGATAACGTTTTGGGTCATTGTACACGCTTGTGTTCTTCTCAATTGGGTATCCTTATTTTCCTTTGAGTAACCAAATAAACTGTACCCACCTCATTCAAACTCACTTGGGTATTTTTTTTTATTCCATTAATTGTAGAAAGATAATAAAGTTTAAATGTTGGTTACGTGTTTGTTTTTTATATTTGATCGGTAATAAGAGAAACAATAAGGAAGACTGCAACTTACCAAGTTCATGTGCTGACATAGAAGCTCTCAATATACCTCAGTTACTTGATCTATCCTCAGTAACCTCCAAGCTAAAGTTTTACATTTTTGTGTGTATGTATATAAAATCAAATTTATTGAGTATTTGAAAAATTCAAGCATACTTTTACATAACAGACATAATAGAAATTGGGTTTTCACATAAATATTTGTGTAATTTACCCAGATATGCAGAGTATCTGTACCTCTGTAAGATGCAGGCTAAATCCAACTCCTTCATTACTGTCAAAGTAGCTGACTATTTCTTGATCTGTGCATAAAAAAGGGATAAAGAATGAGCTGTTTTATATTGTAGACTGAGTAAACAGCTCCCTTGAAGGATGGCTACACAGGCAGCGGTCCACCAGCGGAACCTGGAGAGTTCCATCCTGTTCATGCAGCAGGAACATGCCACAACACTCAAATGTCTTCATGAAGAAATACACAATCTACAGAAAAAGTGCTCAGGTGAGACACCATGTACAAGCAGTCCAAATGAAGAACGAACATCAGTGAGCAACACAACTTTGGAATACATCTCACTTGAAATGGAGGGCAGTAGGGTAGCCTAGTGGTTAAAGCATTTGATCATCACTCCAAAGATCCGAGTTCTATTCCTCACATGGGTACAATGTGTGAAACCCATTTCTGGTGTCGTTTGCCATGATATTGCTGGAATATTGCTAAAAGCCACACAGAACTAAGCTTAGTTGGTCACTGAAAATGGAAATATCCACACAAATCCGATAAAGTTGCATTGTAATGATAAGAACCAGGTACTTTTACAATGGAGACCAAAATAAAAGTTTACTATGTTTGGCTTCTTTGAGCAGTTGTATATTCATATACAAATTTGGTCCGAAGTGCAAATCTTTAGACAGAAAAGTTTTGACAGTACTATTCTTGTTCTAGTTGATATCAGTGAATCCAGGACAAAAAGTTTCTCTTCATCCTCAAAACTTCTCAGATTTGTATATCCTACATTCTTATGATACCCATAAATAGCCGAGATGTGATGTAATTGCCTGAGTCCTTTTTTTAGTTATTTTTTTAAATGAGGCTGTGTATTTTTTATGATCAAAAGAGTCCTATTGAATTTTGTGTGAACATATCTATTTCTTAAAATTTCACTTTATTCATTTATTATCTACATTTGTGCAGTGTAAAATTGTCAGAATACTATATGTTTTCCTTCTTGAAAAGACTCGTGAAGATCCAGGTTAGAATTAGTCTTTAGCAACCCATGAATGTGGTAAGAGGTGACTAATGGGATTGGGTGGTCAGACTCGCTGACTTGGTTGACATGTTATCATATCCCATTTGCGTGAATCAATGTTCATACTTTTGATCACTGGATTGTCTGGTCCAGGCTCAATTATTTACAGACTGCCGCCATATAGCTGGAATATTGCTGAGTGTGGCGTAAAACAGTAACAAAACCAATACCAAAACCCTCTGAAAAAATGGGACTATGGCTTGATTGTTGGATAAATTTTACAACAACACAAAGCCCTAGTTTAATGGTGGAAAGTGCATAAGAACGTGAGAAGCAGTGTTGGATAGTGTATCAGGGGTGGAAATAACTTTAAGATTGCTAGTGTACTCTGGTACAGTATCACATGTAAAATCACTTGCCCTGATAAGATTTCCACTGTACCGGCTGTTTTCTTGTTGATTTTTTAAATAAACAACATTATTAACATTGGAAAGTCAACTGGACACCGGTACAGTGTGATATACAAATTTGCTTGCCCGACAGAAAAAAACACTGGACTCGGACGTCGGGCAATGGGTTATTTCCACCCCTGTGTATATGTACTTGTGAAGTATTGGCCATGAGGTCTTGAGTACCCAGCACTTGGCATAAGAGCGAATGTGCTGGGTGGTTATCCTGTGTGACCTAGGTAATTATGCACTATTGTGCCAAACAGAGTGGGTGGATGCTCATGCTTTCAGCCATTGGTTTGTCTTGCCTAGACTGTGCAGGCTGCCATGATCATTGTGATATAGCTGTAATTTTGGTGGCTGTAGCACTGACTCACTCATTCCAAATGCAAAGCTATTGTCAGAATAGGTTTCTGATTCTAAATGCTTTGAACTTTGATTGGCACATTCACTGATGCCATACGGTTTAGGATTTCAATTTAAGTGACCTTAGCAGGCACGCTTGAGCACAAATAATTTTTGTGTGCAAATTTTGTTTATTTTAAAAAATACTTTAAACTTAACTAGATACTGCTTGAATACATTGACACATCTCCCTCTGTGTTGTTTCTTGGTGGTCGGGTAGGCTTATAATTGAAGGGTTCCACCATAAAGCCAAAGGCCAAGGTTCCACTCCCCACATGGGTACAATGTGAAGCCCATATATGGTGTCAACCACCATGATCATCCCAGAATATTGCTAAAAGCAGCTGACATTTTGCTAAAACGACTCGCTGACATTCACTGTAATTTTGTTCCTGTTATCCATGAAATAATAGCCCCACAAAGCTGCATATTTGCTATACCCCAGTAACTCTAACTCTAGGAACATGAACTGAGACATTGTTAATTCCATTTTGTGAATATTTCTGACATTAACTTTAGATTTTTATGCAAAATGTTGACCTTTCAGCAGGTGCACATAAATCCTTGAACATACCAAAGCCGTGCTGGGACTTTAATCTGGTTGATCAATAATGGGATATATCATGATTAGTGGTGGTCCGATTAATTGAAATAATTGAAGATTGGTCGCAGTGACTAAATGACCAAGCAATCGATCATGTTTTTTCATAATCGAACACAAACAATTCTTGAACACTTGTTTTCATGAACAATATTTTTCACAAGGTTGGTTTTATCTATTACATTTCATAAGCACTACAAGCTTGTTCCAAGTCGTGATTGAATTCATCTTAAAGACACCAAGAAATTTATATTCCTAACATACTAGTCATCTTTAAAGATGTGAAACTTGCCAAAAACACCCTAAAAATAACTACATGTTTTTTCCTTATTTTTTTGTGCATTAACAAATTTCATAAATGACGCTAACCAATTATTTTCGATGATTGATCGGTGGTAATGAACCAATCATCAATTATGAGATTTTAGCCAATTCCCAACACTAATGATGATGTAATTATTGCAACATGTGTTCCTTTGTTCCAGATTTAACATTCCAAATCACAATGCAAGGCTATGGCTTGGGAGAACCAGGTATTATTCCATTGTGTTTCATATTTCATGTTTATTTTCCTCTATATGAACAGTGATCATGATGATAGAAATATCTATAATATTGCAGCCTGAGACAAGTATATGTTGAAATATATTTAATGTTTTCAAGTTTCCAGGTGAAGATGATGATGATGATGATGATTTTAAGGGGGGGTCACCCATTTTGTTCTGGGGTGGGGGTCATCAATTTTGTACACATGTACAAGGGGGTGGGTCATCAATTTTGTACATGACATGCTGGGGGGTGTTACTTATTATGTGCATAAATTTTAGGGGAGTCATTCACAATGTACCTGCTTCTCCATAAAAATCATCATCACCCTCATTTCTTGTGTCCCCAGCCTTACTTAAAAGCTGCGTAAAATTAAACTCACTCAGTCACTCATTCAGATTTAATTTTTGTAGTGGTTTATTATACCGTTTAATGTAACTATTTCGGAAGTGCTTACTAGTTCATATGCATAATGTTTTATATTTTGTTTTGCTATAGAATCTGGCACCAAAACAAATGAATTACAGTCTCAACTAATGGCTGAGAAGAAAGAAAGGATCAAAGTTGAAACAGAAGTGGAGTTACGAGACAAGAAGATCAAAGTTTTCGAAAGCGAACTTCATGCTCAAAAGAAGAGGTATTTAGGAGAGCTAAGATCTCAGACTCATACCATGAACAATCTGAAAGCGGAACTGGAGGCCAAATCCAATAATATAGCTTATCTGACTTCTGAGCTTCACAGGTATAAGCTCAATAACAAAGTGGACCCAGGTGCTGATACCACTATACGGAGAACACAAGCCCCAAACTATGTCCCAACTCCACCAACAGATATCAAGTCTACACTGCGGAGACAGTATCGAAGATATGGAAATGCAGACGAACTCCAGTCTCGTCCCCTCCGAGTCGCGTCGGGTAAAAGCAGCGGCTCAAGTCGATCCGAATCTCCAGACATCACGCCGTTCCTTAAAACAGGAGAAGGTGTGCCGGTTATTGACAAGCGGCAACAGACCTCAATCCTGCCACCAATTTCCAAAATGGGTCAAGAGAGGAATGCTGTGTTGGTACATCAGGTTGTGTCATCTCAGCAGCTAGGGAGGCGAAAGGCAGATTCAACATCTCCCGAAATTGCAACATTAGCAGTAGAACAAGTGTCGAGGGCGGAACCCGGGTTGGGTTCATCATGCCCAGGAGTCTCACAACTCGGAGTATCAGTGAAAGTGTGCTTGCCAAGTTTCTATGCCACGGAAGGACAAATATATTGGAAGTATTCTGTGCTGTGTGCTTTATCATTTTATCCATTGTAGATCAGATGTTGGGTTATTATGGGATCAAACTTGTGATGGCCGTCATAAATGAGATTCAAAGGCTATGGCGTTCATCATTGTTATCTTCGGTTGAGAAATGTTCAGGAATTTTGCTAGTGTGAAAACCAATGTACCATGTGGAAAACTAATGCTTTCAAATTACTAATAAGGGAAACTGTGTCTAATGTGCTTATTTACTAATATTACCTAAAGTTTTTATCATCATTCCTTGGATGTTTTATTATTTTTGTTTCACCATTTCATATATCAGCAGAAATGATAAATATTGAAAGAAATCTTTTTTTTACACTTCCTTGAAATAGTTTACCTATTAATAAAAATGTCTCAATCTTGATAGGATGAATTAGTTTTGGGTATAATGGAAGGTAAAATTATCCTCACAAACGCAGAATGGTATGTATGGTTTTGTTAAAGAGCAAAATCTTCAGTGTCTCACTACAAAATGACAGTTAATGTCAAAGTATTTAATTATGTTAATGACCACAATCATCATTTTTCATGAAATATATGCCTGTTGACTTGAGAGCTTATGCGATACTTAAAATGTTTCATAAGTGTCTTTCAATTAACTCCTTAATCCTGTGTAAGTCGTTACCATGGGAACAGATATCTTATTTCATGCTGTGAAACAGATCTGTATGTATGACTGTTTTAGTGTGTGTTATTTATTTTCTCCTTGCATATATGAAAGAGTGTTTCATAGTACCTGTGAATTATACATAATATATTGATTGTTTAGGATTTGTTTAGTTTTAGTACAGTAACAAGTACAAGTATTGTTAATGTTGAGTTCAGGGTGGTATTATGATGTTCATTTCCCTCATTCATTAAACATGATTCTACACCTATTTACATTGAAGATATGTGACCATAGTAAGGCGTTATAACCATATGAAATATTCCTGAACTTTTTTTTAAAGATATTGATATTTTGGTGCAAACTATAATCACAACCATATAAACATTTGATCCTCACTGCTGCAGATCTATGCAATCAATCTTCACTTTCTTCGTTCTCACCATTCTTGCGATTTGTGTCATGTATACTGAACAAAAGAAGTTGAGGATCATGAATCTTTCAGGGATATTTATGTGCTCAGTTTTCATTGCTAAAAAAACCCCCAAATATTCATGATCTTTTAGTTGTTTTGTTCAGTGTGTATTGAATGCCACGGTAAGCTGATCACTATAACCAGGTTCACTATACATATAAATTATAAGCCTATCAAAATTCGTGCTGTTCGTATGTGTCATCCACAATCCGTATTTACACAATAAATAGATGAGGACCTTGTTCATTGTGCAGTGTTGATGATGCCAATATGGCGACAATGGTCCATTTTCCACCTAGTCTATGATATGTCATAATGCTGTTTACGTTGATTTCTTTCCTCGTGCCCCTAACAGCACTGTGATAAGTAAACTATCGCAGAGAATGTATTATTATTTATGCTTTGTGATTGATAGTTTTGAAACCTAGGCCCTGTTCCACAAAGCTATCGTAGCGCTAAAATGATCGTAACTCCCAATGCTTCACCCATTGAAACTAAGAATTTAAAATCCTAGGTTAACATGTTCACCAGAACCTCGCTGGGAGGTCTTGTCAAGTATGTTCACAAAGGGGTACGATATCAGTGGTGTAACCTGATCTTAATGAGATCGGTGCCGTGTCACAATGGATGAAGACTGATTGTGTGAAAATTGAATGCATGTTGCATATGTTTAAGTTATGGACTTAGCGTTAATATTATAATTGCAGAAGTTCGCACAATTACACAGGAAGGTAACTAATAAAAATTTATTATATCACTTTCAAATTTTATGTTCTTAAACAGTAGAGATACGATGATGTATTCATCGTCTATTTAATCTTTACATGTTTCATTTAGGAACATGTAGCTAAACAAAATTTAAACATGGCTGTCTGATTAGAGAGTGTGGTTTATGAAGTGTCCGCTTTGGTCGAGAACAGATATATAGACTGCTGACTAGATATGGTGCTGTTTGTGTAACCAGTTTTCCTGTAGCTTGGTAGAGTGATTAGAGTCACTTCTAGAGCCTCAGCTATTGGGATATCAAGATACGTATATGTTAATGATATACTGTTTTATGGGGACTTGTAGGGCTGGCTATCAATGTAGATCATAAAGATCAATAAATATCAGAGACGATACGTCAAGCAAAAATGAGCAAAAATGTCAAAAATGTATGAAGAAAATGAATATATTTCACATCGCTGGTTTATGCATGGATTATTACCAAAACTGCATCCTGAACATACTAATTATTTAGAAGCAGACCATGAATAAAATCAGATTTGTATATTGTGTGAAAAAATTAAACCTTTTTTCTTTCACAAAAGTTAATGTACAATATTATCGACAACACAATTTTCATAACGATACTCTTAATAATGTTTATGTTGACGATATTTCGGATCATTGATCAGGCCTAGGACCTCATCTCACACAGTTTTAGTGAAGTTAGAAACATCTTGAATGTATCATTTTGTTGTATTATGTATTTATATTTGTACATATTTATATCAACAAAATGTATAAATCTATGGCTCACAGGATACAAAATTGAATTGCTTTTCTCTTGCTCAAACCATCACCTTTAACTGCTTGATGTGTTTTTCATCCAATAGTTTTGTAACTCAGATTATGCAAATTATTTCTTTAAACGAAAACATTGAATCTGTTTAATCTGATAAGAACAGTTTCATTAAATTTTTGTCTGTGATAACTATGGTCAGAACAAGGTTTTGTTAAGCATTAATCATATCATCAGGTTTTCATTTGATCACTCCCCGCCGTGGCATTGCTGGAATATTGCTAAAAGCGGCGTCAAACCATACTCACTCACTCACTCACTCATGGGATCACTGACCAGTTTCTCCTTGTGGTAAGTGATTATTCAGTCATCATTTGTAGAAAGATTCCCATCATGCATCTTGCATATATTAAGAGACTGGGCCTAGATTTTCAAAGCTCTCTTAACGCTAAGATAGTTGTAAGTTAATGTTAATGAATGTCTCTTACGACTATCTTAGCGCTAAGAGAGCTTCGAAAATCTAGGCCCAGCTTAATAGGGGATTGGTTGGTGCAATGTGGGTCGAGGATTGTTCATGCTGTCAGCCACTGTTTTATCAGGTCCTGACTCCTTCACAGGCTGCGGTGATACAGCTGCGGTATAGCTGTGATACAGCTGCAGTACAGGTGTGATATTTCTGATTCTGGTATTCAACACCTACCCTCTCAGTCACTTATTTGAAGCGCCCAATAACCTGAATTGTTACCCTCAAGATATGTGATATTTAGTCTCATCTCATTTTGATGCTGACATGACCATGGTTCAGCCAAGTGGTTAATGCTTTTGCTTGTAACACCGAAGACATGGGTTCAATTCCCTCATGGGTACTCTGTGTGAGACGATTTTGGTGTCCTCTGCAGTGGATATTGGTGGAATATTGGTAAAAGCACCCATTTTTGGAAAAAAGATATGAAAAAATATGCTTTAAAATGATGGGAGGGAGAGAATTGATGGGGGGGGGCACTTTGTGCATATGTTTTAGGGGGGTTCGTCATTCACATTGTACATGCTCCCCATAAAATTCATCATCATATCACACACACACACACACACACACACACACACACACACACACACACACACACACACACACACACACACAAGCTATAAATTATGAGCACTCCCTAAATGGTTTATCTTTATCAGATCCTATTGTTCTGTGGAAGCAAATACATCAGCATACTTCATATACTGTTACCTCATTCACTAACACATAAATTCTATAATAGTCTATAATGGTCTTGTTAATAGTCCTTTATGAAATCTAGTTACATTGAATCCACACTGAAATTTAGTTATATTGATACAGCAAGTTTGGGCCGTTAAATACAAATAGTTTGGGCACTGACTGCATATTAGCAGATTTTTAATGAGTATAGGTGTGATGGGGTTGGACTTTTTGAAGTGTTTGTTGTCTCACAGAAGATGTTCAGTTTGCCACATCGGTCCTGAGTCTGAAAGCTGTACCTGGTTGCCCAGTCATGTTGCTGCAGAAAGCAGCATAAAACATTCACTCACTCACTAATCAGTAGTACCAAATAATTCCATAGACTTAAGACCGTAGCCTGGCTAAGATTGGTGTGCCAATGGGTAAATACAGGCTGGAAACCTCTCAGATTCCACCCAAAGTCCCACATATTTACTCAATGAGCTCCGATTTCACTGCATTGTGAAGAAAGGTCATTTGTTGAATTAATGGCAGGTGATCATTTGTGATACTGACTATCTCTAATATATCTATATGTGCAGTATTTGCAATCTTGGAATGTGATATTATAACAGGTTGGTGTGATAAGAGTTTTAAAACACTGTCTACATTTTCCATTTGCCATGATGTTTATCATGTTTCCTGAATAAGAAATCTGTGTAACTGCTTCTTGACAGTTGCAGTAAGCATTATATCTGTTTTTATTTTCATCCCTTTGTCTTTTATTTGATGGATGTAACAATGGCTCTTAACAAAATTATTCCTGTTATGTTTACTTATTTATTTTATGTTTTCATAATGTCCGTCCAAAGTCAACAGATGATGAATTCCTATTTTTGAAAATCCTTTTGATTTTTGAACTGTTGAATGTCCCAATTTTGAATATCGTTTCAATGCAGTTATCAGTATTGTTTTAGGTATTCATTTATGTGAAATAAATATAGGGAGGTTTGTCATCAAAAGTTGTTAATGTGTTTTGTTGTTTGTCTGCAGTCAATTACAAGACTATTTCATATTACTGAACTATGTTCTCTATTATGGACACTGGTGACCCAGGCATCTGAGGAGATGCAGTTCTCTATTCTTATGGACACAGGTGACCCAGGCATCTGAGGTGATGCAGTTCTCTATTCTTATGGACACAGGTGACCCAGGCATCTGAGGAGATGCAGTTCTCTATTATGGACACAGGTGACCCAGGCATCTGAGGAGATGCAGTTCTCTATTCTTATGGACACAGGTGTCCCAGGCATCTGAGGAGACGCAGTTCTCTATTCTTATGGACTGACATTGGTGACCCAGGCATCTGAGGAGATGCAGTTCTCTATTCTTAAGGACACAGGTGACCCAGGCATCTGAGGAGATGCAGTTCTCTATTATGGACACTGGTGACCCAGGCATCTGAGGAGATGCAGTTCTCTATTCTTATGGACACTGGTGACCCAGGCATCTGAGGTGATGCAGTTCTCTATTATGGACACTGGTGACCCAGGCATCTGAGGAGATGCAGTTCTCTATTCTTATGGACACTTGTGACCCAGGCATCTGAAGAGATGCAGTTCTCTATTATGGACACTGGTGACCCAGGCATCTGAGGTGATGCAGTTCTCTATTCTTATGGACACTTGTGACCCAGGCATATGAGGTGATGCAGTTCTCTATTATGGACACTGGTGACCCAGGCATCTGAGGAGACGCAGTTCTCTATTCTTATGGACACTGGTGACCCAGGCATCTGAGGTGATGCAGTTCTCTATTATGGACACTGGTGACCCAGGCATCTGAGGAGATGCAGTTCTCTATTCTTATGGACACTGGTGACCCAGGCATCTGAGGAGACGCAGTTCTCTATTCTTATGGACATTGGTGACCCAGGCATCTGAGGAGCCAAAGTTAGCGGTGCAGAGTTTAATTCTTGAGGCATGCCAGATCGCCTCTGGGTCTGAATCTTGGTTTGCCTCAATTATGTTTGTAGGTCTGTCAGCAGCAGTACCAAAATGGGAAAATATTGCCAAGACCTCAGAGACCTTCATCACTTCAGGCCTTCCTCCCATGTCAAGCTGACGCATTATGAGGAACTGGAATCTAGTTCACAGTGGCATTTCACAGTACATTCAGGCACCCATTTGACAGCACACAGCTGCGGTGGCTGACTGGGTTAGATAGCTGACTTTGTGTGCTGCTGATTAGGTGCCACACTTATCTTAGAGCTATCCTAATTGAAACGGAGATTGGATGGTCAAGATGGTTGACCATTGCTCTGATTGGTTAGCTGACGAAAGATCAGCTATTTTGGATCAGCTGGGAGTCATCATTACAAGCAGTTTGAACTTGTTTCTTGTGGAAGATTATGATGTCAGGACAAGGAAATGTTCTAAAAATGCACCAATTGGGTACATGCATGAGGCATGTTGGAGTGTATAGCGACTGTTTGGACTTGTATGGTGCATGTAACATGAGTCTAATGAGTAATACTATCTTGAATGCTTTTCCGAACTGTCAAAGAACATGTTAGTAATAAATCAAGTTGAAGAGACATGTAGCTCAATGTAAAATACGTTAGATAATAACACACACCCCAAACAATAAACCTGACTCCCTTTTCTGTGCATTTATGTTACACATGCATTGTTTATAATAAACCAGTGCTGTCTTGTTCATCAAAGTGGGGTGGTGGGGTAGCCTAGTGGCAAAGGCATTTGCTTGTCACTCTGAAGACCCAGTTTCGGTACTCCACATGGGCACAATGCATGAAGCCCATTTCTGGTGTGCCCCTGCCGTGATATTGCTGGAATTTTGCCAAATGCTTTGTAAAACTCAACTTAATCACTCACTAACTTTTTCATCAAAGTTCTGTTATCAGAGTAGTGCATGTTCTGCCATTCCTTCACAGAAAGCACCTAAATCCCATGCATGCAGAGGTCAGTTTCACCCAGCAGCCTTTTTATCAACATCTTCATAAGTTCAGGGAATTATATTTTCCTCCTGTCATGGTAAATACCCTGGCTTCGTTCACTTTGAGGCTGATCTATATTTGACGCTTATAAAAGTTGCCCAGTCAAGTTGGCCTTTAGGAGCAAGAGACATTCTGTGCTAAGGTAGGAGCAATGGAGGTGGCGAGGTCATTTCAACAACGAAGTTATAGTGGCCAATGGCTCCATGGGGTAACATAAAAGAATGGAGATGTAATCTCAAGTTAATCAACGATGCCATGTCACTATCACAAGCTTGTTATGTCCATGGGGGAATGAATAGTACAAAAACGCTATCGGGCTATCTTAATGTAGCTCGAAATAGCGTGAGTGAGTGAAGTTAGTTTTACGCCACTTTTAGGAATATTTCAGTAATTTCACGGCCGGGGGCACCAGAAATGGGCTTCACACCTTGCACAAATGTTGGGGGGGACCCAACCCGAGCCTTTGGCGTGACGAGCCAACGCTTTAACCACTAGGCTACCCCACCGCTCCACTTCGAACTAGGAACTGCATCAATTATACTTTTCAGTAAGTGGTGTCAAATCAAACGTATGACCCCTGAAACCGACTACCAGCTGATTTGTATGTCACAAGACGGCAGCGAGCAAACCAGACAGTTTGATTGTGTACTGAATATTACTAACAAAAGATGCACTAATCAAACAATAACAAAATATGAGAAATAGCGTCAAGTTAGGTTGAAACAGGTCACGATTAGTCTTCAGGGACCAATGTAGCCAATTTTGAAAGAACATTTTTAGCATTTTAAGCTTTGTCTGGGATAATAGTGGATATTATCAAGAAACAGGAAATTTTCCACAGAATTCGAAACTGTTGAGAGTATTTGTGTGCTTGATACATTTTGAATTTTATTGCATTTCAAAGTGAGGGTTGAAGAGGAAGGACACATATATGTCCCTCTGGCGTCCAGGAGGTTGAAACGGAAGGTCGTTATTTGTCTTCAGGGACCCGTTATCATCGTAAGGAATCGGGTGGTCAGACTCGCTGACTTGGTTAATGCAGCTCATCTCCTGCTGATGCTTTGATATGTGCTCCTCGGAACTTATAATTTCTTTCAAAAAGATTTACTTTCGTGATGCTACAAAACGGCCTGCTTTCCGCATGCATCCAGGTTCATAATTTGATCTTCAGCAATAAATGCATGTCGCCAGAGGCGACTAACGGGATCTGGTTTTCAGTGCGCTGACTTGGTTTACAAGTGTATCCCAATCGCGCAGATCGATGCTCCTGTTGATCACTGGGTTGTCTGGTCCAGACTCGATGATTTACAGGCCGCCGCCATATAGCTGGAATATTGTTGAGTGCGGCGTAAAACAACAAACCAAACAGACAAAATTACAAATGTCATCTTGTCCATTACGTAGATAAGATGCTCGTGATGTCAATCACTGGTTTTTGGGTCCGGGCTCGATTACTTCCAGACCGCGTTCATATAGCTGGAATATTGAGTGAAAATTATTAGTTTCACTTTTATGAATCAGGAAATGTACAGATTTTATTACCCATAAACTACAGGAAAATTCCAACCTCACATTGACAATAATAATGGATATATTTCATGTACAGCCATACAAATTCCATTCTCAATACTGCTTGCTGATTACAAGACTTGCGTGACTGCATACGTGACTGGAAATGATTAGCAATCTAGCTCCAATCTTTCTCGCGACAATGCAACCACGAAAATACCATGCAGTGTATTTTTCTTTTAAAAGGTTGAAATATTTTTGGTTCGTTGTATTAGTTTGAGATCACTCGGGAGTATTCTACAAATCAGTATTGATTATAAAGTAAGCTGTGGAATGTGATAGCCGTTTGTTTTGGTAACTGTTAAATTAGGGACATAGATAGATGCTCAGTGTTATTTGTTGTCAAGACGTAACTACAGCGACGTCCTGGAGATACTGTCGTGGCATTGGTCCGTAACTCAGCAGGTAGTCCATGGCCCTGAATAATGGATTAAGATTGATATTATGTTTAGCTTCAGAAGATCTTCATTGCAACACTGATACGGTCCTGTCATTGAAAGTAAGGGAGTGAGTGCATGGGCTGATCCAGGAATTTTAAGGGGGGATTCGAACCCCCTGAAACCCCGATTGGCTCCGCCAACGCAAAACCAAAAATCTTTAATGTGGTCTTAAGTCATTTCAAAGGAGGGTGTGTGTGTGTGTGTGTGTGTGTGTGTGCGAACCAGAATATCATCCTGGCGAGGTTGTAATTGGACTTGAATTTTGGGCGCTGTGCTATCCGAATAGGGATCGTAATGTAGGTATGGTACAGGAAGGTCAATGCATAGGCGGATCCAGAAGGGGGATGCAGGGGTGCGCACCCCCACTTTTGTCATGAAAGTATATTACATGACCATTGACACTCGGGTAAAAATGAAATGTACACCCTCCCTTTGTAAATAGTAATCCCTCTCCTCCCCAACACACACACACCTTGTAAAAAAGCTGTATCCGCCACTGGTGCACCCCCGCCCCCATCCCTTTTTCCAAAATCCAGGACCTGCCTCTGATTGGGGAACGTGTAAGCGTCAACGTCACATGTCGATTACGTTGGCTGAACTTTGCCAAGAGGAGGGGGACAGATCATCGCCCTTCAGGATAGTGGGCGGTCACATTGCACAATCAGCTGTACACATAATGTGTTTCCAGTTATAATACAACTGTTTTCCCGAACCATTATGGAAAGTTTCATTTACTGACTGAGCCACACGCAGCAATATTCCATATCTATATGGTGGCGGTCGGTAAATAATCGAGTCTGGATCAGTTCAGTGATCAACAGCATGATCGTCGATCTACGTACGCAATTACGATGACAAAAGCCCCAACTAGCATCAAGGTATATATTGTCACTACCACAGTCTGAGCAATATATAAAATGATCCTTTAATATATAGTTAGGAATCCGCCAGTAACAATATGTTCCTTGCTGCTAGGTATTTTCTTCTTTTGCGTCACAAACATCTGTCTTTCGACGTATAACATGCTTCAGCAAATATATATTATTCGCTATTAACTACAGACGATACAGTTTTGAAGTTTTTCGAATGCAGAGCCAGGGGTAATTACTCTGGGATTTGAACAGACACAGCAAACTCCTTAAAAGACAGCTTTAGTATTCTTGAGCTTGAAGTATTTCTTACATCTGTTTGCATCCACATTAGAATATTCACAGAATAAAGATAGAAACTAAAATATGTCGACATCAGTTATCAGCTTTCCACAAAATCCATAAAGTTACTGTTTTGTGTAAATGTGGGAAAGATGTGTCACCAATTTTTTTTATTGACACTGAATCTTTACCACCCAAACTGGGCCCCAATTCGTATTCGTCAAATTTCCATTCCCAGTTTTTAATCGCAGCAAAATGGCTGCGCCCATGGAGAGCACGGCCGCTGATATGCACGAATCCACAGGCGAACCAAACATACCCAAGCTCGAAATGAATGATGTGCAAAACTTTAATTTGATTCTAGACAGTGTGATTGGTGAGAAAAAATACAGATCTCGTTTTATGATGCCTCTCGGAACATTTCCTCAGATGGCGAAGTCGAAGGAAGAAATAATGATTGCAAGAGCATTCGAGAGCTGCACATTTAAGTCAGTTGCAAGCTGTGTTATTGGTAAGGAGTTCTACAATAAAGTGGATGATTGAACAACGATTAGCGATTAAGAGCGATGATACTGTAATGAAGACATGTGTCCGTTCAGGTTAAAGGTAGTTGATGTGTCGTAAAATCCATCTGAATGGCGTCACAAGGGCAGGAGGGTTAAATGCTTAGCGATTTCATCAGTTGATACAGGGAAGGCTACCTTTGTCGAATTTTATTTAAATCCAAAGAGGTAAAAATATGAAAGGGCAACATGCTTCTTCCTGCTTCCAGATCCTATAATAACGTTTGGGTACCCTAGGTACCTTTCTGCTTACCCGATGCTTTGCTTGTTTGTTTCACGCTGTACCCAGCAAGCTTCTTCTTATGAAATAGTCAGTAAATAATGAAGTCTGAACCAGATATTCCAGTGATTGACATCATGGAAGTATCTCTGTGCAATAGGGATACAGTGACATGCGACAACCAAGTCAGCAAGCCTGAACCACTGGATCAAGCTAGTGGCTTCTCCTGACAAGCTTGGGTTGCTGACAACCAATTCTAAACTGGGTCTTCAAGATTCTGTCAGTGTTTATTGTTTCATCACCAGATGACCAATAATTTTGTAGCACATGCACCTATGGTCATGTCTACACAAAGTTTTATCCCCACATGGGTACAATGTGTGAAGCCCATTTCTGGTGTCCCCCCCCCTGAAATTGCTGGAATATTGCTGAAACAGTGTAAAACTAAATTCACTCACTCACTTTAAGGCTTTAAGAAAGTTGTCTGTGAAAAGCAGCTATAGTGCTACGATGATCTTAAGCCCATGTTAAATTATGGTAGTTACAATTAGCGTAAGTGATGAGATCACTTAGTCAGGAGTACATTTGTTTATACATAAAGGTATTTTGGATACATTTATATGCAGACTACCCAAACAGGGCTTGTGTGTTTTTCCTTTCAATATGCTAAACCATATGACCGCCTCCGTGGTGTAGCGGTTAGAGCCTCCATCCGGAGAACGGAAGATCCCCGTCCGCATCATACCAAAAGATGTTAACATATGGTACATGTTGGCCCCTCCCTGTCGCTCGGCATTAATGGATACAACAAGGACTGGGCGGCTCGGAGTCAGTGTAATGTGTCTGAGTGGGGTATTCATGCTTAACTGCAGCATGGTATATCAGTGAGCTAGCACTATAAAACCAGTTAAAGTCTGGGCTAGTACAAGTAGCCACACATACACACGCATGCACGTCGTCATATGAGCGAAATATTCTTAAGTGCGACGTTAAATATCATTTCACCTCACCTTACCTCAACCATATACTTGAATATGTGTTGCTGACATTCTGTTGCACAGGTTTCGGGGTGGGAGCAGCGTTTGGTTTGTTCACAGCAGGGGTGGACCCGATGTCTACGATCAGCACGGAGACTCCGACAACCAGAATGGTGCTGAAGGAAATGAAACTGAGGTCCATCTCCTATGGGAAGAACTTCGCTGTTGTTGGCTGCATGTTTGCTGGCACAGAGTGTTTATTGGAATCGGTGAGTTTGGCATCTGAGGATCAGTTGCATATGCTTCGTATGTTCATTTATTGCTGCACTTGGCAATAATGAACCTATAAGGTGGCAATCTGTAAACAATTAAATCTGGATTGCGTTGTTGTGTAACGCTGCACTCAGCAATATTCCACCTGTATAGCGGTGGTCTGTATATAATTGAGGGTGGACCAGACAATCCAGTGACAACGTGCAGGGTCAATGTTGAGAGACTTTTTCGTGTTTTACCAAACTTTCAATTTAACACTCATCAAACTTTTAATTTGACACTCTCAATATTTTTATTTTTAAATTTTTTTTTAAAACTTTACAAGGGCACTGTTGTGAGAGAAGTCACAAAATATGAGCTTGATGTGTGAGAATAGGCCGTGGTCATACTGTGTGTGTATCATTTTAAAAGACACACTTAGACAAGAGAACAGACAATGACAAAGTTATCTCCCCTGCATCAAGGGTCCCCCATAGCTGCATGCTGTAATATGACTGAAATACTGGTCAAAGCGACCATGAACCTACTTTAATCACTCTTATGATAATAATAATAATAGTAAAGAAAACACATGTTTATTAGGCGCCTATTCCACACCCCAAGGCATGCTCTAAGTGGTACTAAATGTTTACGCTGGAGTATTTGCAGCTGACATTATAAGTGATATGCTGAAAAAGGGTGGGTTATAAGTCTAGACTCAAAAATGTCAATGGTGTCAGAGCTTTAATGGCACAAGGCAGAAAGTTCCGAAGTACAGGTGCAGAGTAAGAGAATGAACAGTCTCCAAAGGATTTCCGTTTGTAGGATGGGATGACCAGTAGATTTTGTGTGTATGACTTTGAGCACAAGTTGCGTGCGGAAACATACAGATTTAGGAGCTCAGACAAGTAGGAGTGAGCCAAACCATGGAGGCACTTGTATGTCCCAGAGGATCTTAAAGTCGATTCTAGCTCTAACTGGTAGCCAATGCAGTTCTTTCAACACTGGTGTTATATGGGAACGTTTAATAGTCTTGCTGATGATGCGAGCGGAAGTGTTTTGGATTTTTTTATCTTATCATCAAGGAGTTTAGAACTGAGGTCTGAAAGGATGCTGTTACAGTAGTCAAGCCTCGATATTACAAGAGCTCGAACAAGGGCTTGAGTTGCAGCAGTTTGGCAAATTTATGTTGTCCATAGGGTATTATTGATGTTTTATTAGCTACACTGATTCTACAGGCGTAATGATGCTAATGGTGGTTAAACAGAACACTGAAGATATTTAAATCTTTGCATGTTTCTGTTTCTCATCTGACCATGTGTGTTCCAGTACCGAGGGAAGAGTGAGTTGATTAATGGAACCCTCTCCGGGGGCATCGTGGGAGGTGTTCTTGGTTTGAGAGGTGAGCAATTTTTATATCATTGAGTCAGACAAGTAGTTAACCCAAGTTGTGCCTGAAGGTCTTATCATTTTAGTTACATCATTAAAAACATATATCAAATACCTCTCTGGATTAAGATTGGACAAATCCTCCATAGGAGGCCATGAACATTGACCAAACTCGAGGAAGGATGCTGGACATCTTTAGTAACTCTGATGCCAAGGATATTTTTACTTGTATTAACATGTGTTGATATGATTGATGTCAGTAGACATGGGGGTGAGATTCTATTTATCCTAAAATATCACACTATGTTAGTTTTCAATGAAAAATGTACATCTCTGAATGAGTTCTACCATTATATTAGACTTGCAGTGCAGCGATGTCATATCATTGTGACATCATCAAGTTCATGATGTCATGGCATTGTCAGGGCATTGTACAAAGTCTTCTGTCAAAATGATATCTACTACGAGATATTGTTTGATCTCACACAGGCATAATCTCCTGTGGAACAGAGTTTTTGGATGATAAATGTATATGAAGCCCGGGATTGAAACATACATGTAGCCCATGCATTGCTATGTTTTTCAGCTGGACTGAAGGCTGGTCTCCTGGGTGCAGCTGGATTTGCTCTGTTCTCCACAGCTATAGACTACTACTTCAGACACTGACAGCCGTCAGCTGATGACATTGAGTGGCAGCTAGAGACAGAGATTGACAGCTGATTGACATGTTGATAGCTGACTGACTATTTCATTGTATGTGGAACAGCATCCAGCTGACAGTCCCTACTGAGAGAACATCACAAAGATTGTTTCATATCAAATAGAAAAATAGAGGCCTGATCCAGAATATCATGCTGATCGTTTTGTATTGCGATGTGTATTGATACTGTATTGATTGTGAGTCCCTACTTTGGTACAAGCGAAGTGTGTCATCGATAAGAAGCCACCACGGCTTCCACAAAATGGAAGTCACACAACTGGTAGTCTGATCAAGTACTTTATGTACCCCTCTGACAAATGTGAATGGCAATCTGTTATTTTGTTTGTCAAGGATACCACCTGGAATGTTTATTGTTATTTGATCAGCCAGTTAGTATGATAGGTATTTATCATCGTCAGGCCATTTATAGTAAGAACAGCCACTTCACTGTTTTTTTCAGTTTTTACAGGAGGAGGTGTCTGTGAAGTTGCTTTACGTGACGTGGTTACTTCAAAATGTTTCATGAAGTATGTTTTTGGTTGGGCAATCTTGGTGGGGATAGTTCAGTTCTGTGAGATACCACATGTATATATGTGTTTAATGCTTGAATGGGAGTGAGTGAGTCAATGTGTATAGTGCTTGAATGCATGATGAATAAAATATGTCAATATTAATTGTGTTTTAATTTTATGACAGTATGAATATAAGCACATTGTGGCATAAAGCAACTTAAACATACCATATATGAGAAAATGTACCGACCGCCATCATATAGATGGAATATTAGCATTAAACAAACAAACATATATTGGAATGTTTTGTTAGAGACAGAATACTAGTAGTTTATCAGTTATTGCCTCAAAACATTTGCTGTGTAAGGTGGAACAACAGTCTAAGTAAATTTAGGCTCAGTTTTATTCGTTACACTGCTATACTGAGCAGTTTAACGAATAATACTGAGCCTAAGTTTACTTAGACTGGGTGGAACAACAACTTTGTGGCTTTCCAAACATGCTTTGCTTCAGGATATCCATCAAGTAATTTATGTTTTCATATAACCCCATGAAAAGTGTTCTTTGAAACAAATTATATTAAAACAAATCCGGGTAAGTGCGGTAGCTTAATAGATACAGCGTTCGCTCTTCCGGCTTCGATTCCCCACAATGGGTACAATGTGTGATGCTAATTTCTGGTGTCCATCGTGAAATTGCTGGAATATTGCTAAAAACTGAGTAAAACCATACTGGGTCACTTTAATCCCAAATATGGCTGAAAAAAGTAACTAAAACGGACGTAAAATATTCTACCATAACTTCAGTAAATACTGAATTGTGATTGGAAAATTAAAGTCATTCAGAGCTATATATACACACGTTATATACCTCTTATTTTCCAACACAGTGTGTATCTTTTTAAAATCCTAATAACGCGGTTTTTGGTAGAATGGAGATAAACATACTGTTTCATGTGACCGTGCAAAATTTGGTTTTGTAGCATTTATTAGATTTTGTGTTAGTGAGCAATTCATCGGTCTCAAATGAAATCAAACGGACTGTACGAAGGATTGGGTTTCCAAATCTTCATCCACAGCTGAAACAGAATTCCGGACAATTCCTCTGTCAATAGTGCAGTTCACAAAAAACCTACCCAGACTTACACTTTAATTGCGATGTGTCTACGTGCAAATGTTACTTTAAAATCAGGCTGCCTAATATATCAAAAATGTCGTTTTTATCATACGATGGAGATGCAGTTATTTTGACATAATTAGGTCCTTTATTGTGTTATTTATTGACATGAACTGTAAGTACTCTGGAAATTTGATTGTGTCGGACGCTAAACTTGCAAGTCTGTTAAGACATGGGAACTGCGATTTTAACAGGCATCGATGTTCTGGACTGCTCGTAAAGATTTGTTTGCTGGCCACTAGACGCGTGTAACAGAAGGCTCTGGAATCTGCTTGATAGTGTTGCTTTATAAAGGCATGCAGAAATGTATCATTTTAGGTTAGAATACTATAGATTTGTCCTGGACATCTGTTTAGCTTTTGTTTGTTTGTTGTTTAACGCCGCACTCGGCAATATTCCAGCTATATGGTCTGTAAATAATCGAGTCTTGACCAGACAATCCAGTGATCAACATCATGAACATCGATCTACGCAATTGGGATACAATGACATGTGTCAACCATGTCAGCGAGCCTGACCACCCGATCCCGTTAGTCGCCTCATACGATAAGCATGGGTTGCTGTTCAAAGGCCAATTCTAACCCGTATCTTCACGGGTATCACCTCGGTGGTAAACGCTCACAGTGGCATCACGCTGTACGAGATAGCGAAGCATTCAGACAAGTATACCCGATATCTCCATCTCGAAAGCCAATATAATTGGGAAATATTCCTGCAGTATTTTATCGCTGTGGATATTTTAATACACCCTGTCGTGTCTGAACATTTGCGAATAGTACACAGTGTGCGAAAATTACGCTGGTCCTGTGGTGCCTGGCTAGTAACAATTCATCGGGACCACTAAATGATAAGTATGCAGTGGACTTGTGGCCAGTGAATTTTGTATTGACAGTTAAGTAAATCTACGAATGTTATTTTGGACCAGTGAAATACACACAGGACCACTAATTATTGTCCACTCACTGGTCCTGTGGTCTAGTGGGACATTTTGAAAAGGTTCTTTCCCTGAGTACAGCAAATGAAGTAAAGCAAACTGTATTGGTTAAAACAAACAAACAAACAAATAAATATTTCATTTGAATGGTTCAAGCACCCACGCCTTTCGCATTACACTACGAGTTTGGAAATCAAGGAATTCTGGGTAGATGAGAGCATCCGATTTGAAGAACGAGTTCCCCCCGCCATAGTTTACGTGACGCAACCTGCTGTGGAGACGTCCTCAGATCTTCACGACATCACGCCGGAATAAAATGATAATTGACCGTTCATTTTACACGAGTTGGTACGAAAACAGTAGATCGACTTTGACGTCACGTCAATTGTTCCAGTGACGCTTTTACGTCACAACTGTGTCTCATAGTTACGCCTAAACGATGACTGGCTTTACGTAATGGCGGACGTTGGAGGAAGGTTCGAAGTAGGTACTATGCTGGGAATATTGCTAAAAAGTTTCCTTACCGTACTAAATAACTGAAGAAAGTATTCAGGATAATATGTCTATATGACAGGTACAGAAATAATACTTGATGCAACGTATTGGCTACATTTACAACAAATGGCAACAATTAATTTGCAAAAGATCCTAGTTCCTTTTGGTTTTTTCCTTGGCTGAGCAAGTCGTCTAATGCACCATAGTTCAATTTTGCTCTTCTTTTAAATACATTATGATAGACGAGTTGGACAGACTGGTTACATTTTATTTTAATGTCCAATTTTTGATATTTGAAGACAAATAACTTTCACTATATCACTAATTTATAATGACTTTATCAGAACATTACGACAAACCCTGATACCCTGCTATTGGGTGCAATGCATTGAAGATGCCCCTCTTACGTTCTTAGTTATTATAATTCTAATTGCCCTTTAACTGCATTTTCTATCTCTTTTTATCGTACCACAATTTTGTATGTGATAAATGTATGTATCTATACTATACATGGGCCTGTGGTCTTTGTACTGAAATTTATTTTCCCGCTGTTATAACCGAAAAACTGCACAGACATTAACTCAAAATCGCCCCCGTTTATATAGATCTACGTTTAGAGGTAATCTTGGGAAAGGGCCGCATACATGTAGGAGTCTCATTGTGTTTATCATAAATGCCGAGCGAAAGAAAGTAACACCTATGTTTCATGGTGGTAAATGATAAAAAGTAAATATACTAAGTGGTGTGACGATTCATCGATACCCCTCGATGCATCGATCCATGGGCCGCCGATACAGCGAATCGATACAAAGTTTTACATCGTCGTATATCCCGATACGATACTTCAAATGGGCAACGATACATCGATGTTTAACTTTGAATATTGCCGAATCGCGATATCTGTCAAGAAAAAAGACTTACTTTTGTTTGATGATTAAATATATGTTACTTATTTCCCCTTCATAAGTAAATGTTTTCTCGGAAATTCTTGCGTCGAGAACTGTGTCAGACATAGATATCCAGCCTAGTAATGAAATAACATTGGCGATTATTTGGTCGAATTCAGGTTTCAAGTGTAAACTATCATTAGATATATTATGTAAATTGATTCGGGTATCCTCTTGAAACAGTTAGGTAGCCGAGTGGATAGAACGTTCACTCGTCACGCTGAAAACCCGGGTTCGATTCCCTACAAGGTGCATTGTGTGGATCCCATTTCTGGTGTCCCCCCCACCTTCCCCCACCTAGTGTTATGGCTGAAATATTGAAAAGCCGCGTAAACCAATACTCAGCCACTCACTGATTCTTGTAATCATTGCACACGGTCCATTGTCCCCGTTACCTATGCGACGTACATGTAGCGAAAGACAACATTAACCTGTTCTGGTAGCTTGGCGCTGCTCGTTGATATCAGATGCCGCTAAAACGTAGGGAACCAGTTCAACCACCTGACCAGAATGTTTTCAGTTTCAGATGCATCGTTCGTGACGCTATGCCATACACTGAATTGTGTCTTAGGAACACAGAACATCATTCCTACAGCCTCACGGGACGCACTGACTGCCGAACTGCGAGTTTGTTCGTGTACCTTCGAAGACTCATTCTTTCTACGACCTTGCATACTCAGTGACAAACAGAATTCAGTACTAAAACTCGTGGCAAACACCCGCCATCTTAAACAAGACAAACCAGAACAAACGTCACGTGAAAAACAAAGGCAGTTTTCATAAAATGCATATGTGCACTGTTCAGGAATCGCTCCAGCACGGTCGAGAACTGGAACGGGCACGAAAATTTGCAAACCCAGGGGAAACGAACATGTCGGATTTATTGGAAGACTTATTGTCCAATCCTTCATCCCGATCTTCGTCAGAAACGAACACTTCTGGTATCGGCTCATTCAGCGAGATCAGTTTAACCAGCTCGACATCTGTAAGCTGTCACTCCTTCCAAATGCTTGTTCCGGAAGTTCCGCTGACGTCACCGCCATCAAAGCGGAAGTCGGCTGCTTCCCATTTTCTTTCCCGTCTGGTAGCGCTGTTTCGATGGATCAGCAGCAGGCGCCAGTCTGATTCAAAGAATGGAATGCCTGCAGTGTAGCGTTTCTTTGTCATGAGAATGGACAGGACGATTAGACGATGAGACTTTTGAAAGTGAGCTGAATTGTTTGTTTTTTTTCAAATATGACATTAATGGTACTTATGGATCTCGTTGCTTCAAAACAATAAAAATAAATATTCTTTTTGTAAAATTATGAATCAGCAGGGGCGGATACAGCTTTTTGAGAAAGCGGGGTGGGGTTGCACAGTTCAGAAAGGCGGGATGGGTGGGTGGATTGGTTTGCACCACCCGTTTTGTCGTGAGTTTCAATGGCATCTAATAAACTTTCAGGACAAAAAGGGTTTGCGCACCCTTGCGAGTCACATAGTGATACCACAAGGTGGATATGATAGCATTGATTTCAGGAAAATCCGTGTGAGGTGAGGGTGTCAGCCCCCACCTACAGTGCAGTGGCTGAGGGTGAAAATAGATACTTGGCGGGCTAAAGCATGACATTTTGCTGGGGAATATTATGATAAAACATATTTTTGGGGTGTGCCTAATTTTTTGGGCCCATTTTCCGAAAAATCTAAGATGGCTTCCAAGAAGGCCGCCACAAATCAAGGATTTCCAGTTCTAACACTGTATGACTTTCCCCCGCTGGATTATAGCAGAACACCTTGCACAGTGCTAGGGAACATCATGATAAAACATATCTTTGCGGTGTGCCTATTTCCCCAAAAAGCCAAGACGGAAAAATTGGATGTCAGAAAAGAGCCCAATATTCAAATACTTGGATTTGATTCTTCATCTCGAGACAATGACACCAATCTTTGTGAGGTCCCATCGCGAAAGAAACATGTCTCTGTACATACAGGTAATGGAACAACGTGACTCTTGGTTCTTTGCTCTTGATCACACCAACTATGCACGCTGGCTGTCAGTTCACATCAGAGACATGGAAACCCTTCCTGTTCACAGAAGAGAGTCCCTTCAGAGAGGCTGACAGGGATCCCGATAATGTTTCAACATCAAGAGTACGTACTCCTTATTTTTTCAATATAGGAGTACTGGAAACACATTTATATCACTGAATGGAATTTAATGATGTATCAGTTATCTTGTGTTTCGTTTCATATATGCACCACAACATTGTTACTCTTGTGTAAACAGGTCAATAAACAATAAAACAATACCTTTTCAGATGAATACGTCTGATAATGATTCTAAGACCGTACGTCATTGCTGTGGTGCGTATCTGCTACGTTTTCTTAAATATTTCCGTTATATCCGTACATACGACGATACGTCCATTAACTGGAGCCCTGGGTTGTGTTTTCCAAAAAGTATCAAACAAATTTTCTGCCATGCCTTTGGATCAAGCTCAAGACCAAAACAGCAAATTTGCAATATCAGAAAATGTTAACTTAACTATAGTCCGTTTGGCTTAAAAGCGGACCGATGAATTGCAATCTAACTCGAAAACTAATAAACATATAATACTCAATGAAACACTGATCATAATCAAAACCTCAGACCAACTCTGTGAGGTTTTTGCAGAATAAATGTCCTATAAATAAAAAAGTTGTTTAAGAAACTATCCTTAAAATATCGACACAATTAACTATTTGTTACGAGGGACGCGCGAGAGAAAGGGACAGCCAGGTGTGCGAGAAAGGATGGAGACGGCACAGTACAAGTTAATGAATCAATAACGTTGTCGGCAGTTGTGCACGTGCTTCTCTAACACCTGGCTGTCCCTTTCTTTGCACTCCTCCCTCGTAACAAATGGTGAACTGTGTCAAAATTTTAATGATAGTTTGTTAAAGAACTTTTTAAATTTTAGAACATAAATTCTGCAAACAAATCACAGAGTTGGTCTGATGTTTTGATTATGATCAGCGTTTCATTGAGAATTATATGTTTATTAGTTTTCGAGTTAGATTGTAATTCATTGGTCCGCTTTTGAGCCAAACGGACTATAGATGGCTGATATCTGGACCAGAACAAGCAAGAATTCTGCAAGAGTTCGAGAAGCAAGATGAACAAGGTTTTGCTACACAGCCGACATTTAACACTCAAGTCACCAAATTATGTGGCCCAGTTGCTTCGATGGGAAATCCCTTCCTGGTAGAGTCTCCTGAACTGATTACCCTTGATGAGCATCACGGTGTTGGTGAAGCTGTCGTAGCATGTATGAAATGTATGGACAAAACAGAAAAAGACAAATAAGAGAAGTTTGTAAAGGAAATGACAGGGTCAATTCACAGCCCCATCAAGAAAAATCACCTCCTTTTTTTCAAGCGACCACAAACAAAACCTCAGTCTAAATCAAACAGCAAACGAATGACCTGAAAAATGACTACAGTCCCTTCAGTCAGATGTTCATTGATTGTCAGGTACGTCAATCTCATTGAAGTCAATTCTTTTCTCATGAAAACCACCCGTGGCTACCATCCATATCAGTTCATGGAAAACTTCATTTGCCAAACTGCAAATCAGAGCTCTTAGATTGTCTTGCATCACCTGACTTTGACTCTATTCGAGACAACACGACAAAAGCAAAGAAAAGACACTAGAAGAAAAGTTTACCGTTATACTAGACTACCTATGATGTTTGCTTCTTTTCTAAAGCAATCAAAGGACAAAGAAGAACTCGTTGCATTCTTAACAGATGGTGTGGCTAGCAGCTCTTACCAACCAGGAAAGGTGGTGTTCATAACAGCTGTGGAGTCAGGAAGAGACGGATACCAGAATCTGACTTCATGTCAAAGCCCCGCCGTGATGTTGCTGGAATATTGCTAAAAGCGGCGTAAAACCAAACTCAGTCAGTCAGTCATGTCAAAGATGCTATGCAAAAAGGTGCTACAAACATCATGGTTAGTACTATCGACACGGATGTTGTTGTCCAAACTGGTTAAAATAGAGTCTGCTGTTCAGCTGTGGGTGCCATTTGGAAAAGGGAAAAACTTCAGATATTATCACATCAACAGAATATTCCAAGATCTGGGCTGTCGAAGATGAGTGGTGCTTCCCTTTTTCCACGAATTCACTGGTTTTGACACAACATTACAGTTCAGTGGAAAAGGCAAGAAAACTGCTTGGAAAACTTGGATATCCTATGAGGTTGTGACTTAGAGATGTCCCTTTCCTGCACAGCATCCATTTCAACCTGTGGACAAAGACTCAGATGTGTTTTCATCACTTGAGCGATTCACATGCATCATGTCTGACAACACTACATCAGTGAACATAGTCAACGAACTGCGACAAGAGATGTTCTGCCACGGCCGCAAGATCAAATTGAGGCAGAACCTTCTTCCCACTCAGGATACTCTGCGCAGCACACAAACTTGTTTACTTCCGAGACAGAAAGCACCAGAGCCAGATTTGTTTGGTTTGACAAGGGACGACAACGCATGGTAACCGGTGTAGATGACACTGTCAGAAGCTTCACGAAGTTGTCGAGAACTTATCAAATGTGGCTGCCAGTCTCAACCTCAATGCTCAAAGAAGTGCATTTGTAAATCTTCCCAACATCTATGTACAACGGTCTGTAACTGCAATGGGAACAGTTAAAGGAGACTTCAGAATCACAGAGATCGATGTTTGACAAAATGATATCACTGGACTGATCAAACTTTTCATTAATTGGATGATGAATTATATCTTTTACTACTAAAAATAAATCTTGTTTGTTATATTTCTTGAAAGTATTAGAAATATATCTCACATATTGCAACAAATGAAGATTTTGTTATAGTCGCCGACCATTCTGGATGGACTTCAGCACGCTTTCATTTTCGGCGGCCATTTTGGATTTTTGGGAAAATAGGCCCCAAAATCGGGCACACCCCAAAATTATGTTTTATCATGATATTCCCCAGCACTTTGCAAAGTTTCATGCTTTAGTCCGGCATGTAACGATCAACTTCCAAATCGGAACTAAGCCACTGCACTACTGAGGGTTCCCGCTTGACTTGTGATGCCATCCAATAACTCGCGAGTCATATCAGGTAGTACAGAAATTAGACTGGGATTTCATGATCTGTCTCTCTTTGAAGGACAAAAAAATCAAAAAGAAGTCACACCACTGAACAATTGACATCTGCATGCCAGAGAAACATTTCATGGCATCAAGCGAACTTCACTGTTTCTCCTCCTTGAATACCACTAACAGAGTTCAGCATCGGGTACCAAAATAGGGTTGTCACCTTCATACTCGATTTTCATATCATTTCAACTATTTTCAGCTGTCATAGATAAATATGATATGTGAATATGAATTTCTTATTTTTAATGTGAATGTTTGGGGATGGTGTGTTCTCGATTATCCAGACTTTGTTAATCTGGAAACCCCAGGTTCTGACAGGTAGCTGTTAGGAACGCATGTATGTTTAGAAATGATAATATAGTCGTATTCGTGCTTCATTAATCAAGACATCACTAAGTCTGAACGATTTACAGTATCTGTTCCTTTTGGATTAATGGGGTTAACTGTTTGTTTCTAATCAGAATATGTATGCACGATGCTTAAACACTCAGCGTTCGCTCGTCACGCCGAAGACCCGGGTTCGATTCCCCACCTGGGTACAATGTGTGAAGCCCATTTCTGGTGTCCCCCCGCCGTGATATAGCTGGAGTAGGGTTAAAAGCGGCGTAAAACTGAACTCACTCACTCACTCACTCACTCACTCACTTAAACACTAAACTAGTAAGGCTAATACAAATATTATGATCGGTGGTCAAAAGGAAGATCGGTTTTTTAAATAAAAACCCGACGGACAAACACCTTTTAAAATGCTCCGTGCTCGTGTTTAGATGGTATTTCTTGATTTGGTATCTGTCCGGAAAGGTCGTCAAATCTGTTTGAGCCATTAGTATTGTTGACTACTGGAACACGTAATTGCGCTATTCTTGCTCCCAATACAGTATTCGTGATCAAATTGGTAATGCATATTCTAAAACGTCATGAACTCGAAGGGTTTTTGGCAAGCTCCAAACTAATTGAACGTCGCAGTCTGTGATTTGCAGACTTCGGAACAGGTTTCTGCAGAAACAACATGTTAATGATCGGTTCTAGGACAAGAACACAAGCCCAGGATCTATCTGTCAGATACATGGCTTTAGGAAAAGGAGCAGAAACTACAAATGTGATTCGCAGACTTCGGAACAGGTTTCTGCAGAAACAGCATGTTAATGATCGGTTCTAGGACAAGTCAGATACATGGCTTTAGGAGAAGGAGCAGAAACTACAATGAAATCAGTCTTCACTTGCACCTCGACTTCGAGTTTCTGGATAGGCTTCAACATCATTTTGAGGCGTCCTATCGAACGTCATGTCAATGTCAACCTTTGGTAGCAAAAGAGATTTGGATGTGATGTACTGCCCGAACATCAATACACATGCTAGTGGAAGCGTCACTGGACAGTACAACCTGGATAAGATACTGGCGCATGCGGTTGTACGGTTTGTATTTCAGTTATTTTCAAATTTCCCTGTTTGGTTTTGGAGAGTGTAGGTGAATTACGGAATTTTAAATCCGATTTAACCTAATCGTTCGTCATATAAAAGACGTTAACAAGATTTTTTTCTTTATATTTTCCAGCAGATGTTTACATGGCACATGGTATGCGTAGATGTTAACATGTACATTAGTATGCATAGATAGATAATATTAATCATATTGTACATGAAATACAGCTAATACAGCTATGATAGCCATAGGGCAAGATGTTAAAAAGATGGTACTTAATGTTACCCTGCCTCGGCACAAGAGGATTAAGCAAGTGCTGGTCGGGTCGGAGTCAGGATAATGTGTATGAGGGGTATGCACCCGACATAGTCAGTGAGCTAGCGCTCACAACCACACTCTCTCACACTCACACACATGAGTGAGTATGTTTTACGTCGCTTTTGGCAACATTCCAGGAATATCACGGCGGGGGAGCCAAAAATGGGCTTCAGACATTGTGGGGAATCGAACCCGGGTGTTCGGAGTGACGAACGAACGCTTTAACCTCTAGGCCACCCCATCGCCCCCTCACACACATGGACGTATCTATTGCAGGGTAATTATTAATTTTGAACGCGACGTTAGACTCATTCACCCCCATTTCACCTTAAAGATTCTCATATAACACACGTGGAACCAGACACTCAATTCCCTGATGGCTGTCGTGATATTTGTACGCCAGTCGTTAATGGGTAACGTCACAGTTTACTTGCTCTAGACCAGGGAATAGATATTGATTCCAACCTTTTATGTGACTTCCTTGAATTCTCTGTAATTTTTGCATGTAATTTTATATCACTTAAAATTTGCTAAGGGACCGTTCATAATTTATGGCAAGGGGGATGATGATAATTTTTATGGAAAAGCATGTACAATGTGAATGACACCCCCTACCTAACATTTATGTACAAAGTAAGTGCCCCCCACCCACCCCCTTGCATGTCATGTCCGAAATCAATGACCACCCCCTTCCCATAATTTTCAAATATTGTTATGTACAAAATTGCTGACACCCCCGAGTACATGTACACAAAACTGATGACCTCCTTACCTCCCCAGAACACAATGGGTGAAACCCCCATCCCCACCCCCACCCCCCACCCCACACCTTTAAAATAATCATCAACCCCTAGACATAAATCATGGACGGTCTCTGAGGATAAACTTTTGATGCTATCAGACAATTATCCAACAAATAAATATTGAAATTTACACACACGATGATTGAGAAAGTGAGTGAGGTGTTTTTTATGTTCTTTTTTTTTTAAGATACTAGTAGATGCTCAAGTTTTAGTTGTTAAATCAATACCTTGTGTGACCACCGTGGGCATCAAGAACTGCACGGCATCGCCTCGGCATCGAACGAATACGTCTCAGAATCTCGTGTTTCCCAATCGCAGCCCTCTCTGCCTGTAGTGCCTGTGCGAGTTGCTGAAGTTTCTTGGGCTGAGGGTTACGGCGTCGCACCCGTCTGTCCAGGGCATCCCACAGATGTTCGATCGGGTTTAAGTCCGGTGATCTTGAGGGCCAGGGGAGCACATTGTTGTTGTGGTTCTGGAGGAAGTCTCTAGTGTGACGTGCTGTGTGGGGCCTGGCATTGTCCTGTTGAAACAACTCCCTCTGGCGATCAATTATTGGAAGGAGGTGTTGGCGTAGGATTTCGTCACAGTACCGTTTAGCTGTCAGGTTGCCCTGGATCATCACCAAATCACTTCTCCTACGGCAGGTGATAGTCCCCAAAATCATAACACTTACCCAGGCCGAATCTTTCCACCTGGGGAACTCAAGCGTCGGCGAAACGTTCACGTCGACGTCTGTACACCCGCATTCTTCCATCGCGTCGTTCCAATAGAAATCGTGATTCATCACTGAACCAGATTCTACGCCAATTCGGTAGGTTCCAGGCCTGAACGTTGGTGCACCATTGAACTCGATGTCGACGATGTTGTTGTCGAAGCACAGGGCAAAATTAAGGTCTTCTGACACGTAAACCAGCCTCTCTCAACCTGTTCCTGACGGTCTGTGCAGAAAGCCTCCTCAATCCGGGTATTTGTCGAGCGGTACTGGTCGCCGTAGCTGTTCGATGACGCAGGTGATGTACCCGGATGGAGCGATCCTGCGCTGCAGTAGTCGCTCGAGGTCGCCCACTACGAGGGGATTCTGCTACCGAATTCTGCCGGCGATATCTCTCCCAGAGCCGTGAAATGGTCATGCGTCGGACAACTGCACGTTGAGACTGGCCAGCTTCAAGCAAACCAATGGCGATATGACGGTTGGCTTCACTTAGACGTGGCATTTTGCGTTCGTCAACAATATTCCAAATACAGTGAATAATCGACAGACAGCGATCAACCTTTTATACCCATCATTGAGACTATCTGATCCCCAACTTTCACGTGCATTACATGTGTATTCTGTGACACTACACGCCGAAATTGAAAATCGGGCTGTTAAATACGAGTATTTTACGGATGGTGCGTTTTGTTGTGATGTTTCAAAACATAAACACCATAGGACTCATAAACAGAGCAAAACCTTTTGTAAAATGAATCACGTTTTAATTCATTGCTACATGAAATTGCTATTTTCATGATGAGTTTCTTTTTTTGGAGAGTATATTACCAGAACTCACATGACTTTTTTAACTCACGACTTTTTGGGGTGAGTGAGTTTAGTTTTACGCCGCTTTTAGCAATATTCCAGCAATATCAAGGTGGAAATGGGCTTCACACATCGTATTCATACGGGGAATCGATCCCGGCGTGACGAGCGAACGCTTTACCCACTAGGCTACCTCACCGCCCCTACTCACTGATGGTTATTAGTTACGGGAAACAGCAAATCAGTTTAACAATCATTAGGCTTTGAATTATTTAAACTAGTTCCGATATAACTTTGTAAGAGGTTTCTTTCAGTTTTACAAATGTCCATGTTGACGCCATTATGCCTTTAGTATTCAGAGACATATTGCTAGCACGCATGGCTCTGGTGATCAACGTAAACTGTCACATCTGTGACACATGAAGGCACAGTCAAAATGTCAAAGCTCCAAACTTGACATTTATGAGCTGAATCCGGCATGATATCTTGTTAACATGGACGTGTCGGGTTTATGTAACTATCGGCGATGACAGCGACTGTATAAGTAACACCGTCCCGTGGCGACCACGTCAAGGGCAGGCGTTAGACTTACAGCTTTGCAAGCATCATTAATAATTCAAATAAAAGTCTCCCAGTTCTTATCCGCTGTCAGATTCCATTTTTTGCTGAGGCTTGGGTAACGGTCAATACTATGGCTATGTTGCTGTGTGATGCAATTTATTTCTGTTATGTTGATTTGTTGCATGGTGAAGGGTTCCTGTTTAGTGGGGGCGGTCAGGTAGCCCAGTGGTTACAGCGTTCGCTCGTCACGCCGAAAACTCGGGTTCGATTCCCCACATGGGTACAATGTGTGAAGCCCATTTCTGGTGTTCCCCCGCCGTGTTATTGCTGGAATATTGCTAAAAGCTGCGCAAAACTAAACTCACTTACTCACTCATTGCATTGGACATGTTTGCACTACTTCACGTTTTCATTTCAGTTATTGTCTTTGAATTTATTTATTGTTTTGGCTGCAACAACACGTTTCTGTCATGCCGCCTCCGTGGTCTAGTAACCCGGGTTAGAATTAGTTTTCAGCAACCCGTGTTTGTCGTAAGAGGCGACTAACGGGATCGGGCAGTCAGATTTGGTTGATACATGTCATCGTGTTCTAATTGGGTAGATAGGTGCACATAGATTGATCACTGGAGTGTCTGGTTCAGACAGCCATATGGCTGTGATATTGCTGAGTGTGGCGTTAAACAAGCAACAAATCCAACCATGGTCTATGTTACGATAGGCTACAATGAATGGTCCCGATAAGCTACAGTTGATGATCCCTTGTATCCCAGCATGCTTTGGGAACCTTCTGATGGCGGCCTTCGCGAATAAACGTGAATCTCCCACGCTTGTCTTTTCTTGAAGGTGCCACCTCTTTTGCTGAGAGAATGCATTACGAAACAGTCTAGTCGATAGGCCATCTGTCAGGAAACTGGAAGGTCGGGTTTCTATCCTCGGCTGCGTCAGATCCAAACCATTTTTATTCTTGCTAAAATGACAGCGTTGTAGCGCTATTATAAGCTGGGTTAATTTGTGCACGCACGCACGCACGCACACACGCGCACGCGCACGCACACACGCGCACGCACACCCACACGTGTGCATGCACTTTGCGACATGGAAGCGACGTTACACTCCAATTATCTTGCCTTCCTCTTGTCTGTCAGAAGTCGACTAAGATGTGATGTACCTGTTTGGCTTCAGTGTTAACCTCGACTGTAATTGCTGGTGACCCTGATTACTGTCTAATTACAGGTCTCTCGTACGTTTTCTTGTCTCTGAGTGGATATTCCGAGTAGACCTGCCCTTAGTTCTTGTCCTTGTCTCTGAGTGGGTATTCCGAGTAGACCTGCCCTTAGTTCTTGTCCTTGTCTCTGAGTGGGTATTCCGAGTAGACCTGCTCTTAGTTCTTGTCCTTGTCTCTGAGTGGGTATTCCGAGAAGACCTGCCCTTAGTTTTTGTCCTTGTCTCTGAGTGGGTATTCCGAGAAGACCTGCCCTTAGTTTTTGTCCTTGTCTCTGAGTGGGTATTCCGAGTAGACCTGCCCTTAGTTTTTGTCCTTGTCTCTGAGTGGGTATTCCGAGTAGACCTGCTCTTAGTTCTTGTCCTTGTCTCTGAGTGGGTATTCCGAGTAGACCTGCCCTTAGTTTTTGTCCTTGTCTCTGAGTGGATATTCCGAGTAGACCTGCCCTTAGTTCTTGTCCTTGTCTCTGAGTGGGTATTCCGAGTAGACCTGCCCTTAGTTCTTGTCCTTGTCTCTGAGTGGGTATTCCGAGTAGACCTGCCCTTAGTTCTTGTCCTTGTCTCTGAGTGGGTATTCCGAGTAGACCTGCCCTTAGTTCTTGTCCTTGTCTCTGAGTGGGTATTCCGAGTAGACCTACCCATTAGTTCTTGTCCTTGTCTCTGAGTGGGTATTCCGAGTAGACCTGCCCTTAGTTTTTGTCCTTGTCTCTGAGTGGATATTCCGAGTAGACCTGCCCTTAGTTCTTGTCCTTGTCTCTGAGTGGGTATTCCGAGTAGACCTGCCCTTAGTTCTTGTCCTTGTCTCTGAGTGGGTATTCCGAGTAGACCTGCCCTTAGTTCTTGTCCTTGTCTCTGAGTGGGTATTCCGAGTAGACCTGCCCTTAGTTCTTGTCCTTGTCTCTGAGTGGGTATTCCGAGTAGACCTGCCCATTAGTTCTTGTCCTTGTCTCTGAGTGGGTATTCCGAGTAGACCTGCCCTTTGTTCCTGTCCTTGTCTCTGGGTGGGTATTCCGAGTGGACCTGCCCTTAGTTCTTGTCCTTGTCATAAATAAACATTGTTGCCACATCTTGCCTTTTATTGTAAAGAAGCACGATAATCTCATCGAGGGGCATGCTTAACTCGATATTTTCATGAGACACACACTCGATGATTCCGTGGGGCCCAAACTACCGGTAATCGACGACCAAATAGCCTCAACGGTCTGGCGCTTCTCAGCCTGTGCTGTTACGACCACCTTATCGCTAAAACAGCTTTTTGCACCGGGACGTGGTTGAAAGCACGTCATTGTATATAGGGGATTGTTGATGACGTTCAAGTCAATAGATTGTCTTGTGGAGACTCTTTTATTCATAGGCCACCATTATATAGTTGGAATACAGCTGAATGTGGAGTCAACTGCAAACTGAAGTCTCTTATGGTCAGGGATATGTCATTTGAAGATAGTTTATCATGACATACATACTGAATCTTACTGTCTGATTTAGCTCTGTATTTCCACTGGTTTGTATCTGTCTTTTAACAACATGGTAACCGAAACCAATCGTACTGTTTGTATGTGTTAAAATGGGAAACAGAATTTCTTGGCCTATACTCACTCGCATATCCTCTGATTTGTATAATCGAGCGCTACACACTGCCTCCCCATCCTCTCAGGCCGCAGTGTGAGATCGGAAATACAACAGAGAGGTTATAATTAACCTTCGCGAGTGCTGTGTTGGTTGAACATGGCATTTTGTACCGGTGATGATAAGTGGAAATTGATTAATCGTGCCGAACAGTAGTTATTGAAGGACTTAAAGCGCACTTGTACTTCATCAACTAATAAAAAACACGGACACTTGTACTTCATCATTTGACGACAACAGTTCCTGTTCTGATGGACGAGCGGTGTCTATATATGTGAATAGCCAGTGGTATTTGTCACGGTGAATAGAGTGCAGAGGCTGTCTCCGAATAGAAACCAGTATGTCTCAGTGGATAGTGACCATTATGTATCTGTGGATAGTGACCATTATGTATCTGTGGATAGTGACCATTATGTATCTGTGGATAGTGACCGTTATGTATCTGTGGATAGTGACCATTATGTCTCAGTGGATAGTGACCATTATGTATCTGTGGATGGTGACCATTATGTAACTGTGGATAGTGACCATTATGTATCTGTGGATAGTGACCATTATGTATCTGTGGATAGTGACCATTATGTATCAGTGGATAGTGACCATTATGTATCAGTGGATAGTGACCATTATGTATCTGTGAATGGTGAGCAGCGCATGTTTCTGTGTCTATTGGGCAGTACGGCCCAGTGAATACCGTCATGTCACTGGTGAATAGCGAGTAGTTCAGGACCCTGGTGAATAGCTAGTAGGTCACGTTTCTGGTGAATAGCGATTTGTACAGGTCTCAGGTGAATAGTGAGTTTTACCGGTCTCTGGTGAATAGCGAGTTGTACTGGTCTCTTGTGAATATCGATTTGTACAGGTCTCTGGTGAATAGTGTGTTGTACAGGTCTCTGGTGAATAGCGAGTTGTACAGGTCTCTGGTGAATAGCAAGTAGCGTAGGTGTCTATTGATTAGCATGTAGTACGTGTCTCTTGTGAATAGCGAGTAGTATGTGTCTCTGGTGAATAACGAGTTGCTTGTGTCTCTGGTGAATAGCGAGTAGTATATTCTACTATTCTGGTAGTAGGTCACGTTTCTGGTGAATAGTGTGTAGTACGTGCCTCTGGTGAATAGTGAGTTGTACAGGTCTCTGGTGAATAGCTAGTTGTACAGGTCTCTGGTGAATATCGAGTTGTACAGATCTCTTGTGAATATCGAGTTGTACAGGTCTCTGGTGAATAGCGAGTTGTACGTGCCTCTGGTGAATAGCGAGTTGTACAGGTCTCTGGTGAATAGCAAGTAGCGTAGGTGTCTATTGATTAGCATGTAGTACGTGTCTCTAGTGAATTGCGAGTAGTATGTGTCTCTGGTGAATAAAGAGTTGTTTCTGTCTCTGGTGAATAGCGTGTTGTATGTGTCTCTGGTGAATAGCGAGTAGTATATTCTACTATTCTGGTAGTAGGTCACGTTTCTGGTGAATAGTGTGTAGTACGTGCCTCTGGTGAATAGTGAGTTGTACGTGTCTCTGGTGAATAGTGAGTTGTACAGGTCTCTGGTGAATAGTGAAGGTCTCTGGTGAATAGCGAGTTGTACAGGTCTCTTGTGAATAGCGAGTTGTACAGGTCTGGTGAATAGCGAGTTGTACAGGTATCGGGTGAATAGCGATTTGTACAGGTCTCTGGTGAATAGCGAGTTGTACGTGCCTCTGGTGAATAGCGAGTTGCACAGGTCTCTGGTGAATAGCAAGTAGCGTAGGTGTCTATTGATTAGCATGTAGTACGTGTCTCTAGTGAATAGCGAGTAGTATGTGTCTCTGGTGAATAACGAGTTGCTTGTATCTCTGGTGAATATCGAGTTGTACGTGCCTCTGGTGAATATCGAGTTGCATAGGTCTCTGGTGAATAGCAAGTAGCGTAGGTGTCTATTGATTAGCATGTAGTACGTGTCTCTTGTGAATAGCGAGTAGTATGTGTCTCTGGTGAATAAAGAGTTGTTTCTGTCTCTGGTGAATAGCGTGTAGTATATTCTACTATTCTGGTGGTAGGTCACGTTTCTGGTGAATAGTGTGCAGTACGTGCCTCTGGTGAACAGTGAGTTGTACAGGTCTCTGGTGAATAGTGAGTTGTACAGGTCTCTGTGAATAGTGAAGGTCTCTGGTGAATAGTGAGTTGTACAGGTCTCTGGTGAATAGCGAGTTGTACAGGTCTCTGGTGAATAGTGAGTTGTACAGGTCTCTGGTGAATAACGAGTTGTACAGGTCTGGTGAATAGCGAGTTGTACAGGTCTCGGGTGAATAGCGAGTTGCTTGTGTCCCTGGAGAATAGCGAGTAGTATATTCTACTATTCTGGTAGTAGGTCATGTATCTGGTGAATAGTGTGTAGTACGTGCCTCTGGTGAATAGTGAGTTGTACGTGTATCTGGTGAATAGTGAGTTGTACAGGTCTCTGGTGAATAGCGAAGGTCTCTGGTGAATAGCGAGTTGTACAGGTCTCTGGTGAATAGTGAGTTGTACAGGTCTCTGGTGAATAGCTAGTAGGTCACGTTTCTGGTGAATAGCGATTTGTACAGGTCTCAGGTGAATAGTGAGTTTTACCGGTCTCTGGTGAATAGCGAGTTGTACTGGTCTCTTGTGAATATCGATTTGTACAGGTCTCTGGTGAATAGTGTGTTGTACAGGTCTCTGGTGAATAGCGAATTGTACAGATCTCTGGTGAATAACGAGTTGTACAGGTCTGGTGAATAGCGAGTTGTACAGGTCTCGGGTGAATAGCGAGTTGTACAGGTCTCTGGTGAATATCGAGTTGTACAGATCTCTTGTGAATATCGAGTTGTACATGTCTTTGGTGAATAGCGAGTTGTACGTGCCTCTGGTGAATAGCGAGTTGCACAGATCTCTGGTGAATAGCAAGTAGCGTAGGTGTCTATTGATTAGCATGTAGTACGTGTCTCTTGTGAATAGCGAGTAGTATGTGTCTCTGGTGAATAACGAATTGTTTCTGTCTCTGGTGAATAGCGTGTTGTATGTGTGCCTGGAGAATAGCGATTAGCACACGTCTCTGATGAATAGCGAGTAGTATATTCTACTATTCTGGTATTAGGTCACGTTTCTGGTGAATAGTGTGTAGTACGTGTCTCTGGTGAATAGTGAGTTGTACAGGTCTCTGGTGAACGTTGTAGCGCTGTTATAAGCTGGGTTAATGCAGCAATGCACGCACACACACGCACGCGCACACACGCACGCACACACGCGCACGCCCAAAATACCGATAATCGACGACCAAATAGCCGCAACGTTCTGGCGCTTCTCAGCCTGTGCTGTTACGACCACCTTATCGCTAAGACAGCTTTTACACCGGGGCCGGTTGAAAGCACGCCATTGTATCTAGGGGATTGTTGATGATGTTCGAGTCAATAGGTTGTCTTGTGGAGACTCTTTTATTTATAGGCCATGCCATTATATAGTTGGAATACAGCTGAATGTGGCGTCAACTGCAAACTGAAGTCTCTTATGGTCAGGGATATGTCATTTGAAGATAGTTTATCATGACATACATACTGAATCTTACTGTCTGATTTAGCTCTGTATTTCCATTGGTTTGTATCTGTCTTTTAACAACATGGTAACCAGAAACCAATCGTACTGTTTTGTATGCGTTAAAATGGGAAACAGTATTTCTTGGTCTGTACTCACTCGCATATCCTCTGATTTTGTATAATCAGGCGCTACACACTGCCTCCCTCCTCTGGCCGCAGTGTGAGATCGGAATACAACAGAGAGGTTATAATTAACCTTCGCGAGTGCTGTGTTGGTTGAACATGGCATTTTGTACCGGTGATGATAAGTGGAAATTGATTAATCGTGCCGAACAGTAGTATTTTGAAGGACTTAAAGCGCACTTGTAATTTTCATCAACTAATAAAAACACACGGACACTTGTACTTCATCATTTGACGACAACAGTTCCTGTTCTAATGGACGAGCGGTGTCTATATATGTGAATAGCCAGTGGTATTTGTCACGGTGAATAGAGTGCAGAGAGGCTGTCTCGAATAGAGACCAGTATGTCTCAGTGGATAGTGACCATTATGTATCTGTGGATAGTGACCATTATGTATCTGTGGATAGTGACCATTATGTATCTGTGGATAGTGACCGTTATGTATCTGTTAGTGAGTTGTACAGGTCTCTGGTGAATAGTGAGTTGTACAGGTCTCTAGTGAATAGTGTGTTGTACAGGTCTCTGGTGAATAGTGAGTTGTACAGGTCTCTGGTGAATATCGAGTTGTACAGATCTCTTGTGAATATCGAGTTGTACAGGTCTCTGGTGAATAGCGAGTTGTACGTGCCTCTGGTGAATAGTGAGTTGTACAGGTCTCTGGTGAATAGCAAGCAGCGTAGGTGTCTATTGATTAGCATGTAGTACGTGTCTCTAGTGAATTGCGAGTAGTATGTGTCTCTGGTGAATAAAGAGTTGTTTCTGTCTCTGGTGAATAGCGTGTTGTATGTGTCTCTGGTGAATAGCGAGTAGTATATTCTACTATTCTGGTAGTAGGTCACGTTTCTGGTGAATAGTGTGTAGTACGTGCCTCTGGTGAATAGCGAGTTGTACCTCTGGTGAATAGTGAGTTGTACAGGTCTCTGGTGAATATCGAGTTGTACAGATCTCTGGTGAATAGAGAGGTCTCTGGTACAGGTCTCTGGTGAATAGCGAAGGTCAGGTCTGGTGAATAGCAAGTTGGTACAGGTCTCTTGTGAATAGCGAGTGTGTACAGGTCTCTGGTGAATAGTGTGTTGTACAGGTCTCTGGTGAATAGTGAGTTGTACAGGTCTCTGGTGAATAGTGAGCTGTACAGGTCTCTGGTGAATAGTGAGTTGTACATGTCTCTGGTGAATAGGGAGTTGTACAGGTCTCTGGTGAATAGTGAGTTGTACAGGTCTCTGGTGAATAGTGTGTTGTACAGGTCTCTGGTGAATAGCGAGCTGTACAGGTCTGGTGAATAGTGAGTTGTACAGGTCTGGTGAATAGCGAGTTGTACAGGTCTCTGGAGAATAGTGAGTTGTACAGGTCTGGTGAATAGCGAGTTGTACAGGTCTCTGGAGAATAGTGTGTTGTACAGGTCTCTGGTGAATAGCAAGTAGCGTAGGTGTCTATTGATTAGCATGTAGTACGTGTCTCTAGTGAATAGCGAGTAGTATGTGTCTGGTGAATAACGAGTTGCTTGTGTCTCTGGTGAATATCGAGTTGTACGTGCCTCTGGTGAATATCGAGTTGCATAGGTCTCTGGTGAATAGCAAGTAGCGTAGGTGTCTATTGATTAGCATGTAGTACGTGTCTCTCGTGAATAGCGAGTAGTATGTGTCTCTGGTGAATAAAGAGTTGTTTCTGTCTCTGGTGAATAGCGTGTAGTATATTCTACTATTCTGGTGGTAGGTCACGTTTCTGGTGAATAGTGTGCAGTACGTGCCTCTGGTGAACAGTGAGTTGTACAGGTCTCTGGTGAATAGTGAGTTGTACAGGTCTCTGTGAATAGTGAAGGTCTCTGGTGAATAGTGAGTTGTACAGGTCTCTGGTGAATAGCGAGTTGTACAGGTCTCTGGTGAATAGTGAGTTGTACAGGTCTCTGGTGAATAACGAGTTGTACAGGTCTGGTGAATAGCGAGTTGTACAGGTCTCTGGTGAATAGCGAGTTGCTTGTGTCCCTGGAGAATAGCGAGTAGTATATTCTACTATTCTGGTAGTAGGTCACGTTTCTGGTGAATAGTGTGTAGTACGTGCCTCTGGTGAATAGTGAGTTGTACGTGTATCTGGTGAATAGTGAGTTGTACAGGTCTCTGGTGAATAGCGAAGGTCTCTGGTGAATAGCAAGTTGTACAGGTCTCTGGTGAATAGTGAGTTGTACAGGTCTCTGGTGAATAGCTAGTAGGTCACGTTTCTGGTGAATAGCGATTTGTACAGGTCTCAGGTGAATAGTGAGTTTTACCGGTCTCTGGTGAATAGCGAGTTGTACTGGTCTCTTGTGAATATCGATTTGTACAGGTCTCTGGTGAATAGTGTGTTGTACAGGTCTCTGGTGAATAGCGAGTTGTACAGGTCTCTGGTGAATAACGAGTTGTACAGGTCTGGTGAATAGCGAGTTGTACAGGTCTCTGGTGAATAGCGAGTTGTACAGGTCTTTGGTGAATATCGAGTTGTACAGGTCTCTTGTGAATATCGAGTTGTACATGTCTTTGGTGAATAGCGAGTTGTACGTGCCTCTGGTGAATAGCGAGTTGCACAGATCTCTGGTGAATAGCAAGTAGCGTAGGTGTCTATTGATTAGCATGTAGTAAGTGTCTCTTGTGAATAGCGAGTAGTATGTGTCTCTGGTGAATAACGAGTTGTTTCTGTCTCTGGTGAATAGCGTGTTGTATGTGTGCCTGGAGAATAGCGATTAGCACACGTCTCTGATGAATAGCGAGTAGTATATTCTACTATTCTGGTATTAGGTCACGTTTCTGGTGAATAGTGTGTAGTACGTGTCTCTGGTGAATAGCGAGTTGTACAGGTCTCTGGTGAATAGTGAGTTGTACAGGTCTCTTGTGAATAGTGAGTTGTACAGGTCTCTAGTGAATAGTGTGTTGTACAGGTCTCTGGTGAATAGTGAGTTGTACAGGTCTCTGGTGAATAGTGAGTTGTACAGGTCTCTGGTGAATAGTGTGTTGTACAGGTCTCTGGTGAATAGTGTGTTGTACAGGTCTCTGGTGAATAGTGAGTTGTACAGGTCTCTGGTGAATAGTGAGCTGTACAGGTCTCTGGTGAATAGTGAGTTGTACATGTCTCTGGTGAATAGGGAGTTGTACAGGTCTCTGGTGAATAGTGAGTTGTACAGGTCTCTGGTGAATAGTGTGTTGTACAGGTCTCTGGTGAATAGCGAGCTGTACAGGTCTGGTGAATAGTGAGTTGTACAGGTCTGGTGAATAGCGAGTTGTACAGGTCTCTGGTGAATAGCGAGTTGTACAGGTCTCTGGTGAATAGTGAGTTGTACAGGTCTCTGGTGAATAGTGTGTTGTACAGGTCTCTGGAGAATAGCGAGCTGTACAGGTCTCTGGTGAATAGTGTGTTGTACCTCTCTCTGGTGAATAGTGAGTTGTACAGGTCTCTGGAGAATAGTGAGTTGTACAGGTCTCTGGTGAATAGTGTGTTGTACAGGTCTCGGGTGAATAGTGAGTTGTACAGGTCTCTGGTGAATCGTGAGTTGTACAGGTCTCTTGTGAATTGTGAGTTGTACAGGTCTCTGGAGAATAGTGAGTTGTACAGGTCTCTGGAGAATAGCGAGTTGTACAGGTCTCTGGTGACCTACTATTCTGGTGAATAGCAAGTAAACATATCTGTTAACATAGAGACATATCTCTGATAAATAGCGAGCTGTAAAGGTGTGCGCTGATATCGACCAGTTCCTGTCTCTCCTTCGATAACGAAGTTGTTCTGCTCAGGAGGAAATTAAAAACGTTCACATTGAATCATAATGACTTTAGCACTTCCTTTTTGAGTGACACAGCAAGTTAAAACAATGAGTGGGCCTGTTATGTTCTCACGAATAGTATAGAAAGGGTATCTTGTGTTGACTAAAACTCTAGGAGAGGCTGGGGAGCTGTATTTAACACTGCTTTTAACAGTATACGTCTGGGATATCATGATGCGGAAGGAACCCTCAAACGTGACCCTAGTCAAGGAGGGGTGTGTGTGTGTGTGTGTGTGTGTGTGTGTGTGTGTGGTGTTCCCCGTCGGGATATTGCTATAATATTGCTCAATGCTGCGTAAAACTATTCACTCACTTACTCACCTTGTCAAAGGTGTTTAGCACCGATATTGGGGTGACAAACCAAGATTTAATCAGATCGAACCTGGGCTCCGAACCAAAGATTAGCGGATCCTGGTATAACGTAAGGACGCAACTCTGCACCAACTGCTTCGGTGCATTTGTCGACCAGGTTTCGAATTTCATGCAAAGTATCAACTCAATCACTCACGCCCATACGAAGACCATTACGAAGCTAAAAGGCTTACCCATTTATTTACAGTAATTTGACATCATTTACATAAACACAGTTTCATATTAAAAAAGACAATTCCTGATCCGTTTCAACCATCCCTGTTACATTTTAGATAAAACTATATTAGTTTCATGTTGAACTCTCACGATCCATGGGTAGATTATCTTCAGTACCCTTTAACTCCACTGGATGACCGTGGGATTAGAACCTGTATTTCAGATAAACGGTTTTCACCCATTTTAACAGATATACAAGGCGAATGTTGAATATCCTTTCATGCCCAGTTGTTTGTCTCCGTTATTCTATGATAAATTACCTGGGCCCAATCACCATGACAGCCTCGTTCTGGTGACGTCAACTTGGCCATCTTTCGTATCCCTAACTTATCACAGAGATTCGCTCACTATTGAGATCGCACAAGTTTGATCCGAATGACAGAGAGCTACATGACCACAGCCGTCCAATCCAATACAAAGCTCTTTAATCAGCGGAACTCGATGAGATATCATTTGTACTCGATGTGACATTTTTCCTACCGTCTTATTTTTAATGATAATTTTCTATAGTATGCATCGTCCTGACTTCAGGTGAAACTGACAGTCTACCAAACCACGAGGACGATACCATGCTGGAACGTCTGGTAGGATGATGATATTTCTGCCAAACTATATACCACATCCGTTTACAAATAAAAACTCATTTTTAAAAAGGCTTGTTCGATTAAATGTATTCAAGACTCACTCGCTCTTAATCATGAATGTAGGTCTATGCTTAAGTCTTGCAGGAGATCACTTTGATTGGTTGTTGATTTGAAGGACACACACGTGTGCACACACACGTCCCTGTGTAACTGTGTAAGTCAAATAAACCTGTACCCGTGAAGATCCGGGTTAGAATTGGTCTTCAGTAACCCATGCTTTTCGTAAGAGGCGACTAACGGGTGGTCAGGCTCGCTGACTTGGTTGATACATGACATCGTATCCCAATTGCGAAATCGATGTTCATGATGTTAATCACTAGATTGTCTGGTCCAGACTCGATTATTTACAGACCGCCGCAATGTAGCTGGAATATTGCTGATCACGGCGTTAATCAACAAACCAACCAATCGCGTACAGCTAAACAGGAGGGTTAACTTTGTGTCACCGCACCTGTAATAAGATAGTGAAACGAGAAACAGTACATATCAGTAAGACCCTGGGTTATCGAGGATGTGTTTTCTACAGAGATCTTTTTTCAATCCAATCAGCTCAACAGAACACAGGTCCAGTAGGAAATTAAAAAAAAATCCGAGCCGTTAAGTATACAAGAGCGAGGGTCGATAAAGAACAAGATTAGGGGGATTTTAAGATTAAATGTCGAATGTTTGTGTGATCGATGCAGCAAGCGTGGAGAAACATTCCGCTAAACACCACCTCGTTGGTGAAAAAAAGTGTTCTTCACTTGGAAAATGGTAAATCAATGTAAAGTTTGCGTGCCAGCTGTCTCAGGGGTACTACATATTACTTGGGGGATAATACCCTGTAACACGAGACGTTTTCAGGAACACTTGTAAAACAAAGATGTATTTGGAAATAGAAACACGAAAAACTGGCGCCCAACGGACACTCGATCCTTATAACAATGAATAAATCTTTCAATTTCAGAATCAATACCGACAAACTTAACTAAATGAAAGGATCTCACTGTGAATTATCCTGTTTAGAACTTTAACTGGGCCCACTTGCACAAAGATACCTTAACGTTTAACAGACGAGGCTAATATGAGTCACTATCGAGCTAAGATCGCTCCATAGAACCGAGGTCGGGAACGTTTGGTTCAACTAGGATCTGAAGGCTTCTACCAGCTTAATCAAAAGCAATACCCCCTTCAAATGTGCTTTCGGCTGAATGTTTTTATTTTACGACAAATGAGAAAAGAATTGTTCTTATCTATGTATCTATGCTTTCACTTTAATCCCTGAATTCTGATGATTAACATGGCGGATTTGACTAGATCACGCGGAGTCTGTTTTCACGTTGTTGTAAACACTTCGATAGGATGGGTGTGGATACCATACCCGTCTCACACGGTGACCGTTTAGAAGATTCCTTTTCCCCATCTTGTAACCCCCGAGGACTCCCCCGAACACTCGTTTCCTTTCACGAGGGTCTTCCCTGTAGTTGTCGTAAATTTGTCCGCCTGTCACGTAGTTTTCCGGCAGCTCTTCCGGTACACGTTTACCGAACTTGTAGTTGTTGAGCACGCTTCCAAACAGCCGTTTCTGGTATTCATTCATGAACTCATACGGGATGAACTCTCTCTTGCCGAGCTTGTATCCACCAAGGACGTTTCCATACAAGCCTCGTTTTGATTTGGCAGCTAAAACGAGGCGAGTGTACATATTTCGCAGAGCTTGCTCCCTGTCGATGTCCATTTCAGGATCCTCGGCTGTTTCTTGAGGTTGCGGGCGAGACGTTTTATCGTGTACATACCCGTTCCCAATAACCCGCCTGATCTCATGTCCTACTGCATCCCAAGTGCTCTCGAGTGGCTGTACCGGCGTATTACTGTACCCGCCATTTTGAAAAGTTGCAAGGTCAAGGTTGGATTTGACGTCATTCGGATCGCTTTCCCCGTTGCTGGTTGGGTCCTCGAGGGCGTATTGTAAATCTGAAAATGAGAGACCATATAGCACCATTAGCGTTTTCAAAAATTTGGAAATTGATTTTGAAGTTTACGTCGACATGTGGATCGTTCGTATGGAAGCATCTTCAGAACCGCGTGTGTGCGTGCGTGCGTGCGTGCGTGTGTGCTCGTGTGTAATATTGGATTGCCAACTCGAGCTGCTGTTAGTGTGTATTTGTAAGAGTGAGTGTGTGAGTTTGGTTTTGCGCCGCTTTTAGCAATATTCCAGCAATATCACGGCGGGGCACACCAGAAATGGGCTTCGCACATTGTACCCATGTGGGGAATCGAACCCGGGCCTTCGGCGTTACGAGCGAACGCTTTAACCACTGGGCTACCCCGCCGCCCCGTATTTGTAAGAGGGGGTGGGGTGCCTGCGTGTATTGGTGTGCATTAACTTTGTGATATTCTTTTGGACTTCCGATTGATAACATTTGGGGTAGACCAACCCAGCGAGCATTAACCACCCGATCCCGTTAGTCGCCTCTTTCGACAAGCATGTGGTACTGAAGATTCTAACCCTGACCTTCACGGGTTGGTTATTTAGAAAAACAAAGCATGAAATCCTTCTTTTTTGTAAGATAAGATGGACTAATCTCTCCTCTTTCCGTGAAAATGTTCTTCCTAACAAAATATTCATTCCTCACTGAGACTCTAAAACCAGAGTGTAGGTTGAGTGTGAGGTCTTTATCAAGATATGCAATAATAGGATGTTTACGCTGTTAAACAACCGCTGTTTCGTAAAGATTCGAACCCGACCCGCGCATGACAAAAACAACTGCCCCTGACAATGGGATGGGACATCCGCAATTCACCGATCATGATACTGCATGGGACTTAGCTGATATAATAAATTTGCCTTCACAGACAGTCAACAGAATAAAATATCTTTCCCATACTGTATAATCGATTTCGTCGTGTTACGAGGACCTGTGTTACAAGGGCCTGTGTTTGTCGTCCACCTTTGTCGTGGCGCAGTGACATAAATCAGCCGTCCCATAAACGGAATTGTTCCGCTGTGCTGGAGAAAGCATTGTGTGCTCTATGTCTAAATATGTACTCGGAACAACGGGCGCTGACACACCCGAAGGATCAATCGTGTATGCGTGTTGCGCGAGGGCGGCTCTATTCCCATAGGGGCTACTTATAGACTACCCAGTAATGCGATCATATTTTAGGATTTGAGATAATTGTTTTCTGTTTAATTTATTATAGATTGTACGACACCTGAATAGAATTGCGTCAGGCGTGGTTTCTAAAGACTGGTGGGCATAAGAAACTGTATAACCTATGTTTGATGGTGGCTCAATAAGGTTGATGGTGATGAGTATGAGAGAGAGAGAGAGAGAGAGAGAGAGAGAGAGAGAGAGAGAGAGAGAGAGAGAGAGAGAGAGAGAGAGAGAGAGAGAGAGAGAGAGAGAGAGAGAGAGAGAGAGAGAGAGAGAGAGAGAGAGAGAGAGAGAGAGAGAGAGAGAGAATTTACTCGTTTCTAATGATCCTCTTCTCCATCTATCTGTATATTCCTGAATCCGAACATATCACCTGTAAATATTGCATCATGATGCAATCTACAATATTGATGTGTAGCACTCTGACGGTGTATGTCAGGTTGACATTTAAGAAGTAGTTGATGAGGATTAAGAATGAGTGGGTATGGTTTTTAGCAATATTCCAGCAACATCACGGGGGACACCAGGAACCGGCTTTACACATTGTACCCATGTGGGGAATCGAACCCGGGTTTTGGAAGTGACAAGCGAACGCTTTAACCATTAGGCTACCTGACCGCCCGACAAGCATAGGTTTCTGGGGACCTGTATCAACACAGGCAGTTTCAGAAACATTTCCGCAAAATAGGGAGTGCGTGACCACCCTCGATTATCCAGCTTATCATACCAGGTGTCTATATCCTATTCTCCTAAATACCCTAGTCCCATTCTCCTAAATACCCTAGTCCCCTTCGTTTGTAGTCTAGAACGAGTGACACGACAACCATGTATCAGGCAGCAATGTATCCAAGGTAAATCACACAAGACTGGTTACAACACGTTCAGGATTCAAACACAAGAGCTTTTCCCAAGGTGGGGCGGTGGGGTAGCCTAGTGGTAAAAGCGTTCGCTCGTCACGCCGAAGATCCCAGTTCGATTCCCCACATGGATACAATACGTGAAGCCCATTTCTGGTGTCCCCCGCCGTGATATTGCTGGAATATTGCTAAAAGCGGCGTAAAACCAAACTCAGTCAGTCAGTCAGTCAGTGAACAACATTCGCGGCTTATCTGATCCACGCTGAAGCCTTCTAAACTTGCCCATGCCTAAATCCGGAAGCCATATGCATATCAGTCGCTCATTGTATTAATTCAACTTCCCATTGATTACTGTCGGAGATAGAGAAATTCGTGACCAGGGGTTTGTTGCTAACAGTTTTTGAAACCACAAGGGGTTCGTCTGCGAGCGATAAAAGGGGTTTCATCTGTTTAAAGAGCTCTGCGTGGGAGAGACCGTAATTCACTTAGCATGTAGGAAGTCACAGTGAAAGATCCCAGTCATCTTCTACAAACAGCTGTGCCTGTGGGTATCTCTATGGTGATGCTGATATTCCGACTTTCAGTTCATTATTTTCCTCTGGAGGGAAACCGATTCGTGTGAGTAATTTTGGCTTGGTAAAAATATCATTTGAAATTCACTTTCAAACGATTCGAAGTAGCAATATACTTATGTAAAGAAATAAGAGAACGGTTCAGCACATCCTGCAGTGTGTTATATAACAGGGTGAGTGAATACTATTTAACGCCGCTTCGAGCATTATTCTAGTTATATCACGTGTCAGAACTAATGTGGAAAAGGTGAGTGAGTGTAGTTTTACGCCGCTTTTGGAAATATTCCAGTATTATCACGGAGGGGACACCAGAAACGGGCTTCACACATTGTACCCATGTGGGGAATCGAACCGGGGGTTTCGAAGTGACAAGCGAACCGTTTAACCACTAGGCTACCCCACCGCCCTACTGTGGAATAGAACCTGAGGCGATGCAGGTTTCAGATGTTGCAAACTTTGGTGAAACCCACCAGCACACAAACCTAGAAATATCATCGAGACGAAACGGGATTCGAACCCACCTTCACATGTTTGGGCGTGTCCAAGGGAAGCAACTCTGTACAAGAAATATCGGAGCCTTAAACGACTGTACAACCGTAAACGCCTTCATTTCGGAAGTGACGTCATATCTTTATCTCGTCTGTTACCAATCCAGAATATCGTCCTGGCCAGGTTTAATTGGGTTGAAATTTTTGGCGCTTTGCCATTCGAAAAGGGATCGTAATGTAGGTGTGGTACCGCAAGATCAAGACCATTTATCAAGACAGAGTGTAGATATACAATCTATGGTTGACCACATGAACCGCGTTTAGTAGCTAAGTGGATATAGGGTCACTATTTGGAGTGAGTGAGTGAGTTTAGTTTTACGCCGCTTTTAGCAATATTCCAGCAATATCACGGCGGGGGACACCAGAAATGGGCTTAACATATTGTGCCCATGTGGGGAATCGAACCCTGGTCTTCGGCGTGACGAGCCAACGCTTTAACCACTAGGCTACCCCACCGCCCCTCACTATTTGGAGAGCAATCTATCTTTCCCTAGTTATATTCTGGAAACCATTGTTACCGAGCGACACCAAACAATCTATTATGTTCACATTAACACATGGCACATTTCGATGGCACATTTTGTACCAATCAACATTTCATGCAGTAACCTAGCAGTGGACGTGGTTTTGCTTCTTCAGACCAACCCCATATTGGGGGTAGCCTAGTGGTTAAAGCGTTCGCTCGTCACGCCGAAGACCGAGGTTCGAAACCCCACATGGGTACAGGGGCGGATACAGCTTTTTAGAAGGGGCATACTATTGAGAAAAGGGAGGATGCACATGTCATTTTCATCCGAGTTTCAATGGTCATTTAATAAACTTTCAGGACAAAAGAGGGGGTGCGCACCCCTGCACCCCCCTTCTGGATCCGCCTATGGGGTACGATGTGTGAAGCCCATTTCTGGTGTCCCCCACGTGATGTTGCTGAATTATTGCTTTAAAGCGGCGTAAAATGAAACTCACTCATCATTATGAGTATCAACCGTGATGGAATATCACACTTCTAACAAAGTGACAACTAATCACTCTCCGTTGCACATGTTTACATTAATACATGTAATGTAATATGATTTGAAAATAATAGAGTTAGTAACAAAAAGAACATTCAAACGAACTCTTCATTTTGTACCATTTCAGAAAAAAACACCTATTTCGGGCATAATTCTGAATAAAGTAAGTCAGTAAAGTAATCAAATAGTCAAGCCCCCCCCCCTTCTCTTCCCTACCCCCGAAAGGAAATCAAATTTATGATGCTCCCCGTGTCAAATCCGTTACAATGCAACAACATGTGATAAATGCCCCTTACGCACTAGATAAATGCCCCTTACACACTAGATAAATGCCCCTTACACACTAGATAATGAACACCTACAATCTAATTCCTTGCGTATCTGTTGTCTAAAAAACCGTCTATGTAACAACAGACAATCACCAGCTACACTCGTCTTTTGTTGCCAAAACAAGGATTTGTTTCGCAATATAGAATTAAAAATCAAATAACCATCATCTCCCATTGACGTATCCGCTTTCCTCGTTGAATGTATATCCAGGTTCTTCTCGCGTGTTCACGTGTGTTCTCGCAGTAACCACAGATATCTAAAGTTCAGAAATGTTACTTTTCTGGATTGCTATTTAGAGGAGATGTTATTCTCAACCATACACATCCATGAAAAGACGCCTCAACGTAAATGCCATCAAACGTGAAATAAATATTAAATGAAATGTGAAAGGTAAAATGGAACCAAATACTGGAGGCATTATTGATGCTGTTTTCAATTCTTTTTCCGTGAGAGTAAAATATTTTAAGCACAGTAAACTGAGTGAATGGATAAACCTGATATTTCATTGAGATATTAATGCATTCTCGGTGTGTACATCCCTTTTTCAAAAATAGTGATACTAAACGATGTTGCCCGGTTTTACATGTTATAAATCACGTTGATATTTCATTATGTTCCCTTGTTCCATGCGAGCAGTGTTTCTGTGTTTGGGTGCGTATTTACATGTTATAAATCATATTGATATAAATTCCCCTTGTTCCATGTGAGCAGTGTTGCTGTGTTTAGGCGCGTATTCACATGTTATAAATCACATTGATATATATTCCCCTGGTTCCATGCGAGCAGTGTTGCTGTGTTTAGGTGCGTATTTACATGTTATAAATCATATTGATATAAATTCCCCTGGTTCCATGCTAGCACAGTACTAGTGTTGCTGTGTTTAGGTGCGTATTTACATGTTATAAATCACATTGATATAAATTCCCCTGGTTCCATGCTAGCACAGTGTTGCTGTGTTTAGGTGCGTCTTTACATGTTATAAATCACATTGATATAAATTCCCCTGGTTCCATGCGAACACAGTGTTGCTGTGTTTAGGTGCGTATTTACATGTTATACATCACATTGATATATAAATCCCTCTGGTTTTATGCGAGCACACTGTTACTTGTGTTAAGGTGCGTTTTTACTTGTTATAGATCACATTGATAAAAAAAATGATTCCACCTGGTTTTATGTGAGCATAATGTTGCTGTGTTAAGGTGCGTATGCATCTGTTATAGATCACATCATGGTTTCTCCCGGGTTTGGGTGAGCACCGTGTCGCATTTGTTACCTTAGTTACTTCTATATGACACGGGGTGGTGGGGTAGCCTAGTGGTTAAAGCGTTCGCTCGTCACGCCGAGGACCCGGGCTCGATTCCCCACATGGGTACAATGTGTGAAGACCATTTCTGGTGTCACCTGCTTTGATATTTCTGAAATATTGCTAAAAGCGACGTAAAACTAAACTCACTCACTCACTCTATATGACACATCATGTAATGGTGTTGATGTGGTTGCCTGGGAGTCAATATAACATCGAGATTATCCCAATTGCATAGATCGATGCTCATGATGTCAATCACTGGACTGTCCTATCCTGACTCGATCATTTACAGAGATCTTTTTGGACTAACGCACACACTCACTCATGCACGCACGTACACACACACTCACACACATACGCATTCGCACACACCAACAGTTTCTGGAAAAGTGTTTAACTCTGCAGTTTAATCAAATGTCCAAAGTATGTTTGTGTTATATCAAATTACCAACGTGTGTTTGACTTTGGAAAAGCTGTAGGACTTCGGACAAACAACTTCTCGGGATTCAACGAAACCATCGCAAGTCACTTCCTGCTCGGGACAATTCGAATGTGATTAAGCCCAATAAAATACGCTCCCGTGCCAAACGTTTGCCATTGAGTGTTCAATGTATATCCAGAAAGGAAAGGTGAAGGTAGGTGAAGGACAATAGGGTTTAACTTTGTGTTCAAGATTACTGCACTTGTATATAGTGAGTGACTGAGTGAGTTGTAGCAATATTCCAGCAATATCACTGCGGAAGACACCAGAAATGGGCTTCAGACATGTGGGGAATCGAACCCGGGCCTTCAGAGGTGAGGTGCGGTGCGGTGCGGTGCGGTTCGGTGCGGTTCGGTGCATGCGGTGCGGTGCGGTGCGGTGCGGTGCGGTGCGTGTGTATTGCTTGGATTTATGCGGCAAGGGGGCGTTAGCTCGTCACGCAGAATGCCCGGGTTCGATTCCATACATCGATGAAGCCCATTTCTGATGTTCCCCAACCGCAATATTGCTGGAATATTGCTAAAAGCGGACGTAAAACTAAACTCACTCATTTCAATAAAAACCATATCACTGCTGCTTTGATAGCCCTGACCAACATCTAAAATAGTTTTCTAATTCTCATGAGAGAAATAAAATCCCAAGCTAACAAAACAAGCAAAAAACAAACAAACACCGCCCCCCCAAAAAAACACACACAAAAAACACAAAAAACGAAAAAACAAACAAAAACAACAACCAAAATCAAAACGTAACAAAAAATACCCAAATAAACAAAAATAGAAAAGAAAAGAAAACAACAAGAAAAAACACACAAAAACAAAAACAAAAACAAAACAAACATACAAAAACCTCCAGTTTTTATCCACACATCTTTTTATTACTTGACAAAACCACACATTTTTGTATATTGTAACTAGTCCAGGCAGACTCGCTTTTTCGCTAAAAATTTTTTTGGGGGAACGTCATTGGAATTTATTGCATCCAGTCTCTAGATTTGAAGAATAAGAAACACCGTAAGACATACTGCGAACTTTTATCTTCAAAGATGTTGAGTAATAATTTCGGCAGCCTTTGTGCAAAGTATTCCACGCGAGACGTATTCGGTGGATTTGCATGGTCTAAGATACTGATCAGAAATCGTATTGCGTTCCCATACAAATGTCTCGCGGGCTGAACCATATATGGCTCTGGCTTGACATTGAATACCTAACTGATATAAGGAATCAGATCGTCCTGAGCACGACAGACGCCTTTAAGAATAAAAAAAAAGCTTTTACTCTTGTAGCTTTAGTTCTGAAAACTGGCAAATGAAACATAATTGAATGTAAGACGAAATGTCAAAGAGGGTTTGTTCTTTGGCCATGCATAAATAATTCCGGATTTAGATATTGAGAGATATTTAGGATTTCTAGAACCTTAAACCATTTTCACGAGACCAATTATGGTATAATATAATTCTTCACAGTGCGAAGTTCTGAAGAGGTGCTCAAATCTTATGTAAAAAAGCCAACGGATAACATGCTCCATTTAAACAATCGGTTCTCTAAATCATGGATAGTTTGAATCCAGTTCTATGTTTCAAATATGTGCTTCATAAAAGGTGAAATTTGAATGCAAGAAAAGGTCAATAAAGCACATATTGCAGGAATATTTCAAACTTTTGTATATCAGTCGTGGAAATTACTCATTTGGATTCGAACAAATTGTTTGTAACTTACTTGTACATTTTCTGCCAATAATGAGCACAGCATTTTGACTCCAAAGCAAGATGGGTTGGCTGTTGATATTAAGTGTGTTATTTCAATATGGCTAACGGGAAGCCATTTTTATTTTCCCATGAAAAACACATTTTGTATAAGTGCGTGAGTGAGTTTGGTTTTACTCAGCTATATTCCAGCTATATGGCGGCGGTCTGTAATTTATCGAGTCTGGACCAGACAATCCAGTGATCAACAGTATGAGCATCGATCTACGCAATTGGGACACGATACCATGTGTCAGCCAAGTCAGTGAGCTTGACCATCGGATTCCGTTAGTCGCCTCTTACGACAAGCATGCGTTACTTAAGATCAATTCTAACCCGGATCGTCACGAGTACATTCTGTATTAACGACAATGGAGGAGGATAACGTTTTCCATGTACAAATGAACAAGCTAAGTATTAGGGGTGGGTATTGCAGACAATTTTCATATTGCGATATATTGCGATGCGAAAGTATATATTGCGATATGTATTGCAATATATTGCAAGAAGTTGTTTTTTTAACAAAATACTACTTATAATCGAGTTAATGCTTGATTTATAAAGCAAAACCACAACAAAATCACTATGATTGATTAAGCTTTAAAAACACCTTTTAATCATGACATAAAATGAAAAAATAATGTCAATAATATTTGGCACAAATGAAACAAGGAAATATCCAAAGATTTCCGAGTGTTACGAAGTTTTCCGAATGCATGTCAAAATACCGGATTTCGATCAGGGCATCGCAATACGTATCGTTTTCACGTCTGAACCGGTAAATACCGTTAAACCGGTTATATTGCGCAGCTCTACTAAGTATCTGTGAATCGTTCATAATCCTCAAAACAGCTGTATTGTGAAAGAAACCATTGCTCTCACTTACACATCGCATATATAACATGGGTCTTTTCAAGATAGTCATCGAGTCACACCTTAAGACTGCATGACCAAAAGTGACACGTGGTCCAAGTATATCACAAGGGAATGCCATTCTGTGAAACGGCCTTAGAAATATCCGAAGATTTCCGAGTGTTACGAAGTTTTCCGAATGCATGTCAAAATACCGGATTTCGATCAGGGCATCGCAATACGTATTGTTTTCACGTCTGAACCGGTAAATACCGGTAAACCGGTTATATTGCGCAGCCCTACTAAGTATCTGTGAATCGTTCATAATCCTCAAAACAGCTTTATTGTGAAAGAAACCATTGCTTTCACTTACACATCGCATATATAACATGGGTCTTTTCAAGATAGTCATCGAGTCACACCTTAAGACTGCATGACCAAAAGTGACACGTGGTCCAAGTATATCACAAGGGAATACCATTCTGTGAAACGGCCTTAGACGCATAGTAAACTATCAATTCTAGTATATATTCAGCGGTCCGCTTGTTTTATTACACAACCCAGCAGCGCCTATTGATATCTCTAATAACCAAGGCACCGCATCTGACCATCAATCCCCAGTATGACCTATTCTAGTCCGTTTTCCCATGATGCAGGGAACCCGTGAAGATCAGGGTTAGAATTGATCTTCAGGGACCCTTGCTTGTTGTAAGAGGCGACTAACGGAATCGGGAGGTCAGGCTCGCTGACTTTGTTAGCATATGTAATCGTATCCCAATTGCGTAGATCGATGCTCATGCCGTTGATCACTGGATTGTCTGGTCCAGACTCGATTATTTACAGACCGCCTCCATATAACTGGAATATTGCTGAGTGCGGCGTTAAACAATATCCAAACCAAACCAAAAACATGATGCAGGACGGAAAGTATCCCTTTACTGACATTTTGCTAACATCCATACATAATTTATTCAATAGACAATCTTTACAAGAAATCCTGCTTTTATAAAAACATAATTTTTTGTTTTTCCACCACTTTTCAGAAAAGAATCGATAAACAATGTGTAAAGAAAAGCACTTAGAACTAAAATATCAACTAGTTCAAGTTTGAATGAACTTCAAATTCTCTTTTAAAATACGGCTTCTTTGTTTTCACTTACACAGTGTCATGGTGATCTCACCGTCACGAGAAGGCGACAAAGCCTCGTTCTGACGTCACGTACTCAATTGACTGACTATCCCCTATTCATTCTCTCTCACTCTAAAGAAACAAAAGCTATTATTAATGAACTCAATTACTTTCCGCTAATGCTGACGCCATTTAAACAGTTGACATAGGTCCAAGAATAATATAGTGCACTCCGCTAGGCCCAGGTATAATTTCAACAAGACGTTGTTTTTAAATAGGTCTCGTTAAGTTTGCATATCAAAGGGACTTTGATCACCAACACGTGATGTTGGAGTATCGTTCAGGTATTCTTGTCGAGAGAGACTATGTTTAGCCCGGGATGACAGTCAAGTATTGTATGCACGTGTTTGAATGTGTATTCCGTCAGATCAATAGTTTCTGAATGAAAGACGGTCATTTCGAACCTTTCTTTGAAAGGTGCTTGGTATTTTTTATTCACTGATGAAGTGTCGCCACGTTAACCCGGCGCTGTTGAAATATATTCTGAAATGTTTTGTCAGTCGAAAATGTAAGCTGGTTATTTTTTGCCTTTTTGTATATTTTTTTAGGTTGCGTGAAACCAAACACAGTGATAAAGACGAGTACAGTGAAATCTTGTTAATCTTGACGATGATGTTTTCGGATTAATGTTTGTTTGCTGTTGGTGCCGCTCTCGCCAATATTCTGACGGCATTCTGTAAATAATCGAGTCTGGATAGGACAATCTAGTGACTGACATCATGAGCATCGATCAACGCAATCTGGACACGATGGGGGCAGTGGGGTAACCTAGTGGTTAAAGCGTTGGCTCGTCACGCCGAAGACCCGGGTTCGATTCCCCACATGGGCATAATGTGTGAAACCCATTTCTGGTGTCCCCCGCCGTGATATTGCTGGAATATTGCTAAAAGCGGCGTAAAACTAAACTCAGTCAGTCAGTGGACACGATGCTATGCATCAACCAAGTCAACGACCCTGGTAGCACGATCCCATCCGTCGCCTCTCATGGAATGGATTGCTGAGGACCAATTCTAACCTTGAATCCAGAAGGTGTTCTGATAAATATACTGAACCACAAAAGAAACGTCGCTTTTCAAAACCAAATGTAAGATTTTGTTCATACAAAATGATGTTTTTATTATGACTGTATCGTTTTATTAGCATGTTTTTCAATCCAAATTGACAGTTATTACCATCATCAGTGTGTTTTCTGATGAAAAAGCATATCGACCAAACGCACCTAATCTGGCAGACGTGGTAAAAGGTTCCGTATGACATTCGTGAAAATGAAAATGCACGTGCATATCGTGACAACCCTACCAATGAAAGCGAGTCACAAACTCGCCTGAAATCATTTTGTTTTGACACAATCGCCATGGCACGACCTACGTGAGATCAGAGGAACCAAGTCTTGGGACGACTGCAAGTTGACCAGACTGCACGGAGGGTAGCCAATCATTTTAATGTTCATGTTAGGACAATCTACCGACTGCAGGGGTGGTATCAGGTCACTAGCAACATCAAAGGCCGTCCACGCTGTGGGTGACCTGCAGTAACATCACAACGTCAAGACCGACACCAAGATCGCTTCCCCAGAGAGACGGAAACAGCCCGCCAGACCATTGGGACTCACAACAGACCCATCAGTGCCGATACAGTGGGTCGACGTTTGCGCGGGAGAAACCTCTGCTGTCACAGACCATATCATCGCCCAAACCGACTGCAGTGGGCAACTCTGCATCGAAATTGGTGTTATCGACAATGGAGAACTGTGCTTTTTTCTCATGAAAGCCGATATTGTGTTTAGACAGTCGATGGCAGAGTGAAAGTATGGTGAATGCGTGGGGAAGTATTTTCCAATAGGGTATTGTTGAAAGAGACGCATGGGGTGGTGGTCCAAGCATCGGTCCAGGATGAGGAAACGACGTCACAGTTTCTCGTTATATTGATCAAGTCATAAGACCACATTTTGGACATTACAGAAATCACATCTTCAAGCAAGACAACGCTCGTGCCCAGACTGCCAGAGCAACATTGGACTTCCTGAGACAAGATGGTATCCAAACCCTACAATAGCCTGCACTCAGTCTTGATTTGAATCCAGTAGAACACCTTTGGGACGAGATTCAAAGAAGACTGAATGACTACCGCCCTAGGCCGACAACTGCGGCAGGACTCGATCAGGCATTTCACAGAATATGGACCCAAATGTCTATGGCCTTCATCAACCGGCTAATTCGTTTACATGTACAGACGATGCAACGCTTTCATCGATGCCCATAGAGGCCACACACAATACTGACTTTGAGGTATCTTAATGGTACCATTTTTGGTGATTTTGTTTGTGTGAACTCTAAATGTGATTTCAGAAAATGTGTTAACCATAATTGTCAAGTTTGAACTCAATCCTCCGGTTTGATTGTTAATTAGCGTGAATTAAAGTGTGTGCTTTAAGAAACCGCTATCAGTGAGTTTAGTTTTACCCCGCTATTGGCGTTATTTCAGCAATATGACGGTTGTGGACACCGGAAATGGGCTTCACACATTGTATCCATGTAGAGAATCGAACCCGGGCCTTCGACGTGACGAGCGAACACTTTAACCACTAGGCTAACCCAGCGCCCCGACCATGCTACAAAATGAAATGATCTAAAGCGATGAGGTTATTCACAGTAATTCTTCAAAATATCAGTCTATTCATAGCTACAATCAGCACTGCGGAAATAGCAGAGGTAGTTAGTTTATAGTGATCCCCAGGAATGAAACCATATAATCAAAACCGAATATTACATTAACAAACGGAATTGTATTTTAATTTGCCTGTATCATGTTTTATCTTAAGGTTTCAATTTTGCTATAGTGTATATCAATGTGTGGTAGTGCTGACCTTTCGTACAGGATAAGATTAAAATGTTTCGAGTTGTTTTCGTTTCAGTTTACAGATGACTTGCATCAGTTTGGCATTATAAGGAAACGATTCAATCGTTCAATACGTACACTGTAAGATCAGCTGTCTATGATGAGCCATGAGAAATGAATAATCCTATGCATCTTTAAGATTTCGATCGTATTTTAAAGAACCCGCCATGATACTTTCATATAAATCATATACCTGGTTTCAAACGTCTCTGTTGATCAACGTTCTTAGTCTTTATTGAGGATGCTTTCCGAAATACATTGCTCTTAGAAATTCTGTAATGTACATGGGCTGTGGGTAGCCTAGTGGTTAAAGTGTTCGCTCGTCACGCTGAAACCCCGGGTTCGATTCTCCAAATGGGTACAATGTGTGAAGCCCATTTCTGCTGCCCCCCGCCGTGATATTGCTGGAATATTGCTAAAACTCACTCACTCACTCGTCACGTTGAAGACCCGGGTTCGATTCCTTACATGAATTTAATGTGTGAAACCCAATTCTGGAATTTTGCTAAAAGCAGCGTAAAACCAGACACACAAATTACACGTGTTCATTTGAATAATTGTTATTTAGCGATAATACCGTCATCCTTTAAAAACGTTTCGACGCTATGCAGGAAGACAGGGGAAAGAAAAACGGAGGCTGAAATTCACTTTACGGAATCAAATTTAATTAAAATATGTTAACGCGAGAACTTAACCGCAGATGCTTCTCATGACGTGTCATGGACAATCGATCTAATGTCGTATCAACAGGGAAGAGGGAAGACACAGCCTGTCCCACTTAAACCTGTATGAGGTGAATAAACGTATCGCAGCTGTAAAGCCATGTATATATTAATTAGGGCTGAGACGGGTAACCCGGATACCCGGGACGGGTGGGTAATGAGTTGGACCCGGATACCCGTCTCAATACCCGGACCCGTTATGATCATGTTGACTAATAAATAAAGCAATTTAATATGTTATTCTTTCATGATTAAAAGGTTGTATTGTCTTTCAAGATTTAGACATAATTACAGTCACTTTTTATCATATAATACATGGTTAAGATATTGAAAAACTCGAAATTTTAGCCTCCGAGCGGAAGAATATATTGCCATTTTTTGCAAACCTGATGTCAGGAATTTACATAACGGGTATCCGGGTAGTGTAGGGTAGTAGGGGGTGGGGTACCCGGGTAGAAAATTCGGACCCGTCCCAACCTTAATATCAATACATATATATTATATTATATCAATTTAAAGGGTCTTCAGTATACACCTTAAGAGGCGACTAATATGATCGCATGGTCACGCTTGCTGACTTGGTTCACACTTGTCACCGAATCACAATTATCGATCCTCATCGATCACTGGATTGTCTGGTCCAGATTCGATAATTTACAGACAGTCGCCATATATCTGAAATATTGTTGAGTGCTGAGTTAAACAATAAACTAACCAACCAATTAATATAGATTCGTTGCTGTTCGTATTTTCATGGACTTTGTTTGTTTTTTAAATTGTGATAACCTAATTAAAGAGTGCTGCAGTCTCAGTAAAATCAGATCTTAGTTTTCGCTATTGCTAAAGGAAATCTAAACACATTTCACTCAGGGCCACCGATACAATCTCAAAAATCGATTCCCAAATTTTGTTTTGTGGAGCTTCCAAAATTTGAATTGATATGTTTCAAAGGGTATTCTTGAATTGAAGTCACTGGTTTGAAACGTATAGCTCGAGAAGGCTGCTTTCTGATTGGCTAATTTCCACTTCTTCAAAGTCAATTCACTGGTCGGTCAAAGGTCGATCGGTCAAAGGTTGCTTTGATGTGGCCGGCAATGGGAGGTCCTCAAATCTGCGTGAGCAGTGGTAAGGGTTGGGTATTACCACAAATCAAAGCTACTTTGTAAAACTAAGTGGCTTTGATCAATGTTTTACAGGATCGTCGCCTTTTGGCACGACAGGATCCACTGGCTGTAGGTGCTAATGCTATAGCCTGTTTTCTAGTATTAATCTTCTAGCACATTCAATGCATGTGAAAAAATGACATTTACCAAATCCCGCCTTCAACGTTAATTTTCGTATTCACACCCCAAGTCTCAGAACTAACACGGTACGCCAAGTTATACCACAGTTATTAAAGAAACGGGACCATGGAACAAATTTGTGACGCATATAATGTGGCAGGTTGATTGCTAATGGATGAACCGTGGAGTGAGTGAGTAAGTATGTTTTTACGCCGCTTTTAGCAATATCACGGCGGGGGACACCAGAAATGGGTTTTACACATTATCTTACCGTCATGTAAAGTACTTTAATTTCATTGGTCAATGAAGGTTCAACAAGTTACCGTGTCACCCTCCTAGGAGGGTGACAACTGGAAAAAATATTACCCGCTGCCACGGTAACCGCCAAGCTCTCCCCCGAGAAGCTGAAGCGATAACAATCTTATGACGTCATAATATGACGTATGCCGTGCCCGGAGTTCGAAACCCGTTCGAACAGTTGTTTTTGTTTCCACTTTGTACAGATTTATTTTACCGACTTTCACTGCTTTATTTAAGCTATTTTATACATTAAATGGTTTGCACTCTCAGCTTAAACATAATTAACAATTTATAGCCGTTTTATGCCTGTCAAAATATGTTTCACTGATGTTAAAAATCCAGTCGAGAGGCAGACGCCATTTTGTTTGCATGTCATATAGTTGGTAGCGATCTTTAACATAAAATAACATTTAACATGGCGGTAAGATAAATACGTTGTATGCTTCTCTCGAGGGTAATACGGTCTGATGTACGCCTCTTTGTAGCAGTGTCATCCCTCGCCTACCGGTAAATAAATCATCCAAAGCAGATGTTTTTTCTTACGTGTCAAATAGACAACCGTCTATTGTCTATAATTGGCTATTGGCACACTACTAGGTGTTAAACATGAGCCAGATTAACAGTTGTTGCTAGGTAACAACGTGCGTGTGGGCGTTATTCAATGTACATGAAAGGGCATATGCATGGTTTGCACGGACAAATATGACAAACTAACAGCACAGAATCAGATCGTCATTGATATATATATACTCATGGAAATTAGTTAAGCAACACGCAATTCATAGCTCTATAATTCTGTGAATTAAGTAACATGGCATTTTTCTGAATGATTTATAATAACATTTTGCTTCTTGCCGTACAGCATGATTTGTTTGTGGAGATATTCAATGCACGTGCAAGAAAAGTGAAATTCGTAATGTTCTGCATGAAATGACGTCATTTTCCAAATCTGTACCATCTTCAAATAAACTAGATTATGCCATGTTAAATTACATTTGTGACGTCATTCCATTGTCTGTTTGCTCCATTACTTTTCAGGAATGGAGCGATGTGTACCAGTTTCAAAATAAAACCTTCATTTTGTCATTTTGACATTTAATTTTGATAACAGAAATATTCCCAATACTTCGAATGTAATTTAAGTAGGGTAATATCCTCGTAACTCTCCATTCCTTAAAAATAATGTGCCTCGGAGTTACTCGGACATTACCCTCTACGTAATATTGGCTATGTTTCTCCTCAACCCGTTCTTTTCACTACAACATTAATATGGTGTACTAATCTTGACACGTTTTATGCAGCAGTTCATTAAAGTTGCTCAGTCTGAAAAAATACGGGTGTTGCGTAATTCATTTCCGTGTGTATATGTTTTACAGACAGCCTTTGCGCCAGTGTGCCGGTAACGATGAGAAACCAGGTTAGCTAAAAAAATAGTTCCCATCGTATCTTACAAAGGCACTTTAGTAACTAACTCTGTTTAGTCACATTTGAGAAGTGAAATGTTTGCTGTGCCTAAACTAACCATTATTTTATATGACTATCATTTACAGAAATATATAATGGCTAAATCTGTGACAAGGGTGGGTGGGGAATTGAATGAACAGCGGTCAAGCTGGAGGATGGCATGGCCACGTGACGTGGTTCCCGCCGACGCTTTTATCCGACTTCTTGCACGTGCCTTTATGGATTATGATTACCACACTTTCTATACATATGTTTTATACGTGATATAAATCATGCTTATACAACAATTATGTTGTTATCACCAGTTATTTATAATTGAAACGTAACAGAACGAGAGAATCTACTCGAAGTGGAAAAAGAAATGTATGTCCATGACGTAATTGTGAACAATATGGCGACAAGTATTTTTGTAACTTATATAAGGGGTGAGTGAATGAGTTTAGTTTTACGCCGCTTGTAGCAATATTCCAGCAATATCACGGAGGGGCTCACCAGAAATGGGCTTCACAAATTGTACCCATGTTGGGAATCGAACCCGGGTCTTTGGCGTGACGAGCCTGTTAAATACGGGGTTACACGACATTTCTTGCCAAACCCTCCACGTGATAATCTTCACTTTAGCTGACTTTAATCATTTCCACAATTTGTAAAGCCCTTTAAAATTGTGTGGATCCTAAGTGCAATCGACGCATCGACGTTATATAATTCAGAAATATGAAGTCTCTGCAGACTCGAATGTTCTATTTCGGAATCTAAAATTGAACCAGTGTAATCTCGTTAGCATTGGCGGAACTTGACGATCGTGATAGCAGCGTCGAAATATTGGTTTATTTTGTTGTTGTCTAACACCGTACTCCGTACAAAATTCCAACTACATCACGACAGATTGTAAATAATCTAATCTGGATCAGACAGTCCAGTGAATACACAATGCCATTTAAAAATTTGTCAAATGTCACATATGTTATATTTGGGATTACACTGTATCAGTAAAGTACTGATTCTAGTACTTTTGTTAGATTTAGTCCCATCCGGGATTCGAACCCTCGTTCTCAGTCACCTAATCGCCTCACACAAAGTCAGCGATCTAACCCACTCAGCCATCCAGTGATTAACATCATGAGCATCGATCTAAGCAATAAGTACAATAACATACTCACTCACTCTGTCACTCACTTACTCAGTCACTCTTGTGTAACCATGGCAACTTTGGTCTTTACGTCGATTTTACAGAATAAAGAGATTGTATATACATTCAAAAATTGTCCTCATTCATTGGTCCGTACAGTTGAGTAACGGATAGAGTCACTAAGAAGGGGACATCCGGATTAACGAGGTTTCACTCTATGAGCTAAACGCCATCTACTGGGATTCATACTAAGGACAGAGGATCCGTTCAACAAAGGGACAAAACTCGACAGCTACTCCATCAATGCCTGAACATGGTTGAAAGTCTTAAACATGAGTGAGTGAGTGAGTTTAGTTTTACGCCGCTTCTAGCAATATTCCAGCAATATCACGGTGGGGGACACCAGAAATGGGCTTCACACATTGTACCCATGTGGGGAATCGAACCCGGGTCTTCAGCGTGACGAGCGAACGCTTGAACCACTTAAACATGAAGTAGGACACAAACAATCATATTTCTGCAACTTACCACTGGTGTTTTCGGAGACGACAGCAGACGACCAGACCGCTACCATTAGAAGCACGTGCGTGTACTTACTCCATTTTCCCGCCATATTTATAACCTGAAAAAAAGGACGTGGTATGTAAATATTATGAATGCTAGAGATAATCAGTGATTATTAGATTGGTTTGTTTAAGGTCACACTCTGCAATATTACAGATATATGGCGGCTGTCTGGAAATAATCGAGTCTGGACCAGACAAACCAATGATCAAAATTATGAACATTGCTCTCGCAATTGGGATACGATGACATGTGTCAATCAAGTCAGCGAGCCTGACCTGTCAAGCATGGGTTACTGAAAAGCAATTCTAACCGGATCTTCACGGGTGGATCAATAACAGGCTTGACGGATATATACCTATAACAAGATGTGTATTTCAAATTCTCACTGATGTTTATGTCGCATACTCGAGCGTGCGTAGGTGTGCGTGCGTGCGTGCGTGCGTGCGTGAATGAGTGAGTGCGTGCGTGCGTTTGTATGTGCCCGTATATCTGTTCTCCCGTATCTTCAAGATCTCTATCTATTTTTGTGCAGTATTAAAATCTGGCATCTGTAAAGTGATATACCGTTACAACATTTAAAACATTTCAACTCATATCAACGTGCATGTAATTATTGACAGCCTAAAGACCCAATCGTGACTGAATATCATCATACAGTGTAAATATTGAATGCCAGCTACAGGTATCGATTGTAACAACCACTTTCCCTCACGTTGTACAGGTGAGATTGTGTTGCAGGCCAACGGGGCTGGTTCCTTGTGAAGACAGTGGGAGTCAGGCATTGCAGCATTTAATTAACTCCCAGACAACCTGTTGTCATTAACGTATCAATTCCCTGCTTAGTTCCATCTCGTCTTTGAGAAGTGTTTGAAAAACCTTCTTTGTTTATACAGAGGCTACAGGCGTTCCGATCACGGTGTCGATACTGATAAGCTATTAGGGCGTTACGTGTCTGGTTGTTGCCAGGCTCTTCAGGGTTTTAGTTTCTGAGTGAGTGAGTGGGTGGGTAGGCGAATGCATCAAGTGTTTAGTCTCAGAGTGAGTGAGTTGGAATGTCAGTGAGTGAGTTTAGTTTTACGCTGCTCTCAGCAATATCCCAGCTATATGGCGGCGGTCTGTAAATAATCGAGTCTTGACCAGAAAATCCAGTGATCAACAGCATGAGCATCGATCTCCGCAAATAGGAACCGATTACATGTGTCAACCAAGCCAGCGAGCCTGACCACCCGATCCCGTTAGTCGCCTCTTACGACAAGCATGGGTTACTGAAGGTTCATTCTAACCCGGACCTTCACGGGTTGGCATTTCAGTAGGGGCGGTGGGGTAGCCTCGTGGTTAAAGCGTTCGCTAGTCACGCCGAAGACCCGGGTTCGATTCCCCACATGGGTACAATGTGTGAAACCCATTTCTGGTGTCCCCTGCCGATATTGCTGGAATATTGTTAAAAGCAGTGCAAAACTAAATTCACTCACTCACTCACTCGTAGTTCAAAGAAAGTGATGAGACATCATTTCAGTTGATTACAAAAACCAATATCCTGGAGCAAGTAATATCAGTTAAAGTTCACATTTATGTGCCGTGGATTGATTCAGCTTAAATAGGATTCCCGCTGACAACACAAGGACTCACACTATTAATTATTAAGGCTTGTGAGTTAGAACCGTTCACTCATTTTCGTGATCAGGTTGTGTGGGAGTCATCTTTGTCGTCGGCTTGCGTGGTCTGGTCGTCTACTTATCAGTATTCGTGCTTTTGTTTTGTCTGTTGTTCAAAGGTTTACTCTGAATATTCAGCTATACTCAGTCTCTAGACTGTATGTGAGGGCGGTCTAAGTGGTATTGCACTATCTACCAGGCATTGGTGAGTACTGTTAAAAGAGAACAGTTATTCGGGCATATACACACGCACGCACGCATTCGCGACATAAACAGCAGTGAGAATTTGAAATGCACATCTTGTTATAGGTACATATCCGTCAAGCCTGTCATTGATCCACCCGTGAAGATCCGGGTTAGAATTGATCTTCAGCAACCCATTCTTGTCGTAAGACTGACTGACTGACTGAGTTTGGTTTTACGCCGCTTTTAGCAATATTCCAGCGATATCACGGTGGGGGACACCAGAAATGGGCTTCACACATTGTGCCCATGTGGGGAATCGAACCCGGGCCTTCGGCGTGACGAGCAAACGCTTTAACCACTGGGCTACCCCACTCCCCCCTCTTGTCGTAAGAGGCGACTAATGGAAGGGTGGTCAGGCTCGCTGACTGGGTAGACAGATGTCATCGGTTCCCATGTAGATCGGCGCAAACAAACAAACTCCGAGTGAGGGAGTGAGTGAGTGTAATTTTAGCAATATTCCACCAGAATTGGGCTTAACACTTTGTACCCGTGTGGGGAACCCGGGTCTTCGGATTGACGAACGAACGCTTTAACCACTAGGCTACCCCATCGCCCTATTGATCCTGAGATAAATTAGCAATAGACAAATGTGATTTTGAACATCACGAAAGGGGTCGAACCAGTCTCTCTAGTCACTCTATTCCTATACATCAATAACCGGGTAGCTTCCAAAAATATTTCAATAATAACCGCATTACTGCGACTCTGTGCGGTAGTAGGTATAACAGATGGTATTTTTACCCCGCCTGGCATTAAGGGAACAAAACAAAGACGTGGTCAGTATACTGTGTCTGTATACATTTTCGACGGCAGAATGATATCATCAGTGGGCTAGCACATTAAAACAGTACATGATATCATCAATATTCAGCTGTGAATGAAACAGTCAAATCGGGGCAACTCTGGACCAGATAAACCAATGATGTATATTGAAAGAAACCGTTCAAGTAATGATACAATGATAACCAGCCTTACCAAGATACGGCGTCTGGACTGCCTAACGCATGCTTTAGCTTCATGAACGCAGTATTCAGCAATTTGTCCAGCTATGTGAGGGGCGGTGGGGTAGTCTAGTGGTTAAAGCATTCGCTCCTCACACCGAAAGCCCGGGTTCTATTCCCCACATGGGTACAATATGTGAAGCCCATTTCTGGTGTCCCACGCCGTGATGTTGCTGGAATGTTGCTAAAAGCGGCGTAAAAACATACTCACTCACTCACTCCAGTTTCGTGATGGCGCTCGTTACATCATCCAGCCTCGACGTTCTTAGAAATCTGACCATAAATCTAGCTATTTTTCACAGCCATCAGAAAGCTTCAAAGCAAAGCGTCATACATTTTTATTCAATAGTTTACGGCAACTGGTCTCACATTACAGTGTGTTTTCTGGGTTGGTAATGCAAAGGCAATGATATTACAAAACTGCTTGAATGTTTGAACCCGCTGGCGAGACCAGCTTTCATGTATGTGCTATGGGTCAATATGCTAGCTGAAGGCTTAATGTCAACTTATGTTAACTATGTATAAAGCAAATGAAGAATTTCCTTCTGGAACAGAGTCAAAGGGATGCACGGTCGATTGATGCGTGTTGATGTCTATAGGCGTTTTGTTAAATGTCTAGATACTTGGGGGCGGTGGGGTAACCCAGTGGTTAAAGCGTTCGCTCCTCACACCGAAGACCCGGGTTCGAGTCCCCAAATAGGTACAATTTGTGAAGCCCATTTCTGGTTTCACCCGCCGTGATATTGCTGGAATATTGCTAAAAGCGGCGTAAGACTTAACTCACGCACTCACTCACTCTAGATACTTAACTTTTGAAACATAATGGCACAACTAAAGCATACTCGATAGCACATTTTACGGAGCTGCCAGAAAGCGATGACGTCCTTCTTGAAGACAACAGACAACCGTGGTGGCGGTCTGTAAATAATCAAGTCTGGTCAAGACAATCCAGTAATCCAAAGCACGGTGGCTGAGAGGGACATCGCCTTTTCGCCTTTATTTAGAAACACGAGACAAGAAAGGAATATACAAATATCGCTGTCTCGTTTCGTCTCTCTTCCTCATTTCGCGTTATCGCGTTCCCGTCAGGAACTCAGGCACAGAAGACTGACCACGAAACGGCGCATCCCTGGTTAGTCTGCTTAATGCCAAGGTAACAATAAGTACCATATTTTAACGTTTGATGGTATGGCGCGTGCGGTAATCGAACCACCGGTAAGCGGAGTGTCTGGATTAATGGGGGTCGGACCACTTAGGGTTTACCACACTATTTACTGTTCCACATACCAAAAAACACTTTTTAAGCCCAACCAAAGCGTTTGTATTCCCTTAACCCGGTACGTTTTTTCCTGGCGATTTTAAAATGTAATTACTGCATAAACATGTTATAACCACAAGTGCATTTTATAACTGCGCATGCGCGAGTGCGTGAGTGTGTATATGTATACATATGTGTGTGCGTGTTTTATCTCACAAAAAGATGATAAATGGGGTCGTTGTACATCGATTAATCCGCCATGACTATCGACTCAGCAAAGTATTTCTAACATCGTTGATATGGACCACCATTATGTCCGGACGGAGCGTCAACAACGGTCTATTTTTGTAGTTCTCAGCCATAGATTATAACTACCTGTTCCTCTTTCAGAATAGGGTGCAACTAAAATATGGATCAAAGCACGGAACGGACCGAAATACACGTGTGGTATTTATATCTTCGTTGAGCTAAAACGAACTGTGGGATGGTTATAATTCTGATTGTCACGTCCTCGATTCGACTGTCGGTGAATGACTTTTACAGTCAATGCTCATTTTGCAAAATGTCGAAGCATCCAGAAATGTAACGGGAATGGTGATAAACATTGCTCGCATCATCGTCGTCGTCGTTATCGTGAATCATCGTCGTCATTTTATCTAACCGTGACAACAACCTTACTCCACGTGGCCATCTTAGAAAATTCTGTCAGGAGAACCCTGAGAAAACTACGACCTCCTAGTATCGATGAAGGGTGCGTGTGTCCTGGAGCTAATCAGATTTACAAAACAATTCGATTTCATTTCTTCTTTTGTTTGTTTTGTTGTTTGTTGTTTAACGCCGAACTCAGCAATATTCCAGCTATATGGCGGCGGTTAATAATCGCGTCTGGACCAAACAAAACAGTGATCAACAGCATGAGCATTGATCTACGCAATTGGGATACGATGACATGTGTCAACCAAGTCAGCGAGCCTCACCAACCGATCCCGTTAATCGCCATTTACAAGCATTTGTTGCTGAAGACCAATTCTAACCCGGATTTTCACGGGCCCTAATTTTAACGATCTATGAATGTTTCGGAATTGCAAGGGTTAAGATGATCAAACGTAAATAGGAGACATACGCTGAAATTCAACACAAACCAGAAACCACAGTGACGAACTGAATTTCAAATGACAATTACGCAACGCTTTTTGAAGCAAACTGAGAGTGAAACCAGTCTCAGCTGCCTAAACTGCCGTTCCAAATAAACAGGTTTTACAATTCAGTGGAACAAACCTGCAACTTTCCCAGACTTTTCCATTCACTTAACTGAACGTAAATGACAACTAATCACTAGCGTCCAGAACACGAGGCTACCAGACGAGTTCCTATTTCACACCATCGCTCCGTCTGACGGTCCCGTTTGTAATGATAGAGGTTCTCGGTTGTGAGGTTCTTCAAATGACTATCTTGGTTCTCCTGACAATTCCGTCCATAATTACGCGCGCCTCTATATTCTATATATTTATAGGACTGTTAACAAAAGACAATTTCGTTTTCACTTGATTTCAACTTTTCGGACACACTATCACATTCGGGTTCACAGGGGAATCTGGGTGTAGCCTTGACCTTGGCATCGGTTCCGTTTGTTTATATTATACTTTGGGGCACATATACTAGTGCTGTAACGATGCATCGAACTGTCGGTGGATTGCAGTTGTTGAGTCTCCGATAGCAATTAATCGATGGTGGAAACGAAAAACTATTGATCATCGATAGTATGTGTGACTATCGATAGTTTAGTAACTGACTTCCGTTGATAGATGCGCAGCGCAAAATACAGGAAGTACCATATTCGTTCACTTTGATTTAGAGTTATCCGCCCCTGCTACCTCTTAAACAAACATGGCGGCAAACACGGCATGCGACTTGGAGTTTGAAATTGTGAATAACAATAAATTCATGATCTGGGTTTCAAGTATGTTGTTAGTTATTAAAAGAGACTGAAACTACTTCAACTTGTTTTTATTTCATATAACATTGGCGGATCCAGGGGGTTGGGGGTGTTCAGGGGGTTCGAATCCCCCCTTTGAAAATGACTTAAGACCACACTGAAGACTGTTTTTGCGTTGGCGGAGCCAATGGGGGGTTCAGGGGGTCCGAACCCCCTGAACCGCCATGTATAAACTGTAAATTCATTTGGGAAATGACTTCAAGTGAGACAATTCAAGGAGATAAAAACTATGGCAATAGTGCTGCAATAAAATAGACTATCACTATCACAACTGTATGTTGTAATAGACTATCACTATCACAACTGTATGTTGTAATAGACTATCACTATCACAACTGTATGTTGTAATAGACTATCACTATCACAACTGTATGTTGTAATAGACTATCGCTATCGCAATAGTTGTTTCCTCCTCAATAGTCACCCCTAACATATACCGAGACCAACACAGATCACGTTTTAATTTAGAATGGTGTATATTTTCATACAATTGTTACAAAATAGTGAGTGAATTCAGTTTTACGCCGCTTTTAACAATATTCCAGCTATATCACGGCAGGGGCAACCAGAAATGGGCTTCACACATTGTACCCATGTAGGGAATCGAACCCGGGTCTTCGGCGTGACGAGCGAACGCTTTAACCACTAGGCTACCCCACCGCCCTGTTAATAAATAAATATATCAATATGTTCATTTACCACAAGTCAGTTTGTTTTATAAATTATTAGTTTGTTGTCAACGCCGCATAAAGCAATATATGACGCCTGTCTGAAAATATTCCAGAGCGAACCAGGCAATCCGGTGAAAGGCTCCCTTTCCCCACCACTACCCCCCACCCCCCTAACATCCCGAAAGAATAAGATTGGCCAATAACAACACCCACATCTAAGGGGTTATTGGATCTCTTTAAAGACAGCCGTTCGTTCGTTCATACTCCAGAGGCAACTATTCATCATTTATCACGTGCATAATTGTAATATATTTTTTGTTATTGTTGCCATGTATAAATTCATACTGTTCATATTGTAAATTATCTCTGAATGTTCTCTATGTCACAACGTGTGAGTTATGAGATTAAAATTCTTCTTCTTCTTCGTCTTCTTCATCATCATTCAGCTACTAATCACCAGTAACCCTTGCTACAGAAACAAACGCCTCGCGAAACAAAATCCTCTCAATCCCAGTATGCACCCATCGTCAAATTACCTTCATAATCCTCAGATTGCGTCACGAGATCAAACAAGTCTATGCCTGAACTCTCAGTGTACCACGACATCCAAGTGCCCCGCCGCATCTAACGTGGGCTTAGGGTGTGAACATAATTAGTCTCGTCTTAACGCCGCAGTTGATACAGGCTGACCTTGACCGTATGACCTTTATCACGTCGTGCCCGTGCGGGACAAGACACAGCACATCATGGGCAAGTCGATATGTTCTTCTAAAATTACACTTTTAATTTGTCCCGACAACATTACCGTACACGGAACTCGGTTTTGTATTAACAAAAACAAAAATCGTTAAGGAGACTAGTGGAATTGTTATGGGGACGGTGTGGTAGCCTAGTGGTTAAAGCGTACGATCGTCACGCCGATGTCAAGGGTTCGATTCCCCACATGGGTACATTGTGTGAAGCCCATTTCTGGTGTCCCCCGCCGTGATATTGCTGGAATATTGCTAAAAGCGACGTAAAACTAAACTCACTCACTCACTCAGGAGGTTGACACTACAAATAGAACATGAACCCGGGTAGTACAAGCATCCTCATGCACGTCCCTATGTAACTATAATGTAAGTGCAATAATCTCGTACTCCTCGTTACGCCACATGGCACCTCTGTTTTCATGTGCGCCTGTGTTTTTTGAACAAGTCCCCATTCGTTGAACAAAACAACCCAAAGTTGATGTATCATTACAAACGATAAACAAGCTACTTATACTCTGTAATCTGTTCCATTAATCAATGAAAATTCACTTCCGGATTGAGAAGACAAGGAAGTGATCGGTTCATCAAGAACACATGTCCTCTTGAAGATACATTACAGGGAGCAGGCGGAACTAGACTGAAAAACAGCCTATCTCACAAGACGGCACCCAGTCGTAACCGGAACCAACATACAATAAGATTGTTACAATATAACTTGAACTATGTAGTCGAGATGCACTATATGAAAGAAGAATCTTAGGAAGGAGACAATCGATGGGTTTCTGATCCATTGTACAGGTCGATTGTATCGGAGTGGTTCATAAAATTGCCATTTACGTCGACTGGACACCCGTTTGGGTGGGGGTGGCGTTATGGAGATGGAATATTTTTTCAATCACAGCTTCAAGGGTTAGGATGTCTTTTTTTCTAGAATTTAAATATAACTTAGGGCACAAGCGCATAATTTAAAAAAAAGATCTATCATGCCCACATGACGATTATGTTGTTTTTTTAAAAAAAAAGCTGACATTTTGTTTTCGTTAACTTTTACAGGAATAGATAAGATATTCACATTCAGTCACCCTGGTATGTATTTTGTTCGTCCCAGGGCAATTGAGTGAGTAAAGTTTTACGCCGCTTTCAGCAACAACCCCGGAATATTAAGGCGGGGTACACAACAAATGGGCTGCACACATTGTACCCATATGGAAATGAACCCGGATCCTCGGCGTGACGAGCGAACGCTTCAACCATTAGGGTACCCAACGCCATATTTCATAAACCACAATACCCCGGAACTTGCTTCAATCATTAGGCTACCCAACGCCATATTTCATAAACCACAATACCCCGGAACTTGCTTCAATCATTAGGGTACCCAACGCCATATTTCATAAACCACAATACCCCGGAACTTGCTTCAATCATTAGGCTACCCAACGCCATATTTCATAAACCACAAAGCCCCGGAACTTGCTTCAATCATTAGGCTAAACAACGCCATATTTCATAAACCACAAAGCCCCGGAACTTGCTTCAATCATTAGGCTACCCAATGCCATATTTCATAAACCACAATGTCCCGGAACTTGCTTCAGTCATTAGGCTACCCAAAACCATTTTTCCTAAACCACCATATCGCGGAACTTGCTTCAATCATTAGGCTACCCAACGCCATTTTTCATAAACCCCAAAGATATTGTTGGCCTCAGAGAGTAATGAGTGAGTAAAAATATGAATAATCTGATTGTTATGATTACTGGGATTTTACATAGCTGTTCTGTGTACATTTGGTGCGGAGTAGCCGATAGTCTCAGTAGGCTGATTATGAAACGTGAAGATAGTTTCATCTCGACATGGTAAATACTCCTTGGCAAATATACACTGCCCATAGAAACACTTGGTCCTTTATCCTACCTTCATATAAAATACTTTAATTTCATTGGCCAATGACGCTTTACAAGTTTCCGTGTCACTCCTCCCAGGAGGGTGACAACTGGAAAAAATATTACCCGCTGCCACGGTACCCGCCAATCTCTCCGCCGAGAAGCTGTTTCGCTAACAACCGTATGTCGTCATAATATGACGCATGCAGTGCACGGAGTTCGAAAACCGTTCGATTAGCTCTTTTTGAGTTCACTATGTACACATTTATTTTACCGACTTTCACTGCTTTATTTAAACTATTTTACGCATTGAATCGTTTGCACACTCAACTTAAACATAATTAACCAATTTTATTGCAGTTTTAAGCTTGTCAGAAAATGTTGTACTGATTTAAAAAATCCAGTCGACAGGCAGACGCCATTTTGTTTAACCGGTAGCGGTATTTTGTACATTTAACATGGCGGTAAGATAAATACATTGTATGCTTCTACCTCGGGTAATACGGTCTGATAAATGTACAAAATGTCCTTTTATTTTAGTTTGAAATATGCATATAGGGATTTTAACATAATAATAACAACTTAATGCTACAGTAGTCTACAAATTTTACACGAGATCGAGGTTGAACCAGAACGAGGTCACCACCATGTGTTTTTCAGTCATCCGTCCAAGTTTCACAACTATTTTGCGTTGTAGGCAATCTGTTCCGTGGAATAAACGAGACTGGTTATTGTCTGGCATTGACGATAACCCTGTGTTCACTGAACCTTACAGCGCAATAAACGCAATAGGAACAATTTCCTTATACTCAGGTATAACCTCTATGATAAGCTAAATATAAGCTCTACGATGGATGTTAATGATAGCCAGATACAAGCTCTAAGAAGTTAATGATAAGCGCTGCGGTCACGTGAGACGCTAAGTCTACATGGTGTCGTTTAAACGTCTGTTTCAAATGTATGCCATTTCAAGCCGTTAGGAAAACCTGATAACAAGCAATCACCAGAAGACGTCACACTTCTGTTCGACGTCAACGTGACACCAAAACCTCTCAAGGGCATGAAAATTTAACCGAGGTCTAGGATATCTGTCTACTTTCTGTGATTTACGTCGTGACTTTCACAATTAAACAAGAAGTGGATCAAGGTCATGACATACTCTGACTTAATTATAGACAACTCGTGCCGAATATCCGATACTCACTTATATGAGATATGATCTACAATTATTTCTCACGGCTACTGGGCTAGCCTAGTGGGAAAAGCGTTCGCTCGTCCTACCATAGAGCCGAGTTCGATAATTCTAGTTAGTATCTAATATGACGCCGGGCTCTGCCATATTCCAGCTAGATCTATATGGCAGCTGCTGTATATAATCGAGCCTGGAGTAGACAATCCAGTGATCAACAGCATGAACAATTGGGATTCGCTGATATATGACCAAGAATGGGTTGCCGAGTATCAATTCTAACCCATGATCTTTACGGGCAGACGGATATAGTTTTGAATTTAAGGGAGAATGCTGTGTGCTGGAAGCCGAACCGCACGCATGCACGCACGCACGCACGCACGCACGCACGCACGCACTAATAAACAGCATTTCATGAAAATTCTAAATGGGACATTTTCTGTGATATTGGCTGCTGTTGTTTTGCTATTTGCGATGAACAGGCTTATTGACCAATCAGAAGGAATCTCGCTGTCAGTCCGTTCCTAATACGCACAGAGCCAATGTTTAATATATAACCACCACATAAATCTTTGTGAGCTTGAGAGTCACACGAGCCTGTCATCATCCATCTTACTTTGACAGCCAACCAATGTCACACCGAAGACTATTCCCCTACCCACTGCCAGAAATTAAAAGGTGATACTCCCACAAAAGGATCATAACCGCTTGGGACTCCAAGTCTGGCCATGTCAGATGCTTCTTCATATTTATAACACTATGAGGACTCGCTTAGGCGTTGTGTGGAGATTAACTAGACACAAATCCACGAGAGTATTGGAGCTTTATGTTGGCATGTGGGCAGGTGCTCGTTTGCACGAGTAAAGACTGGCTTACAGGGGCTGTTAACTACAGACAAGCTTGTCGCTAAACCGGCATTTATATGAGTGTACACAACAATCCCTGTGTTGGCATGTGTAGTCAAGTCCTGGAATGGATGGTTTATCCGAGTTCAAACATATCTAGAATTTGTCATTTGCGGATCATGTAGAATTAACCTTTTACATGAGAGTCTAAATACTGCTGAGAATGGAATACCGTAAGGGACGTTCCAGCTCTCTCGTGATGGCGACATTTGAAAATTCGAAATGCAAAACTGCGAGATCTCGAGAGCGCGAGAGCTTGGCGACGTCGTCTTAACTTAAAAAAGTGAGACCGTTCTTTATGACACAATCAGCAAGATTAAAGCCATGCTATCTGATCGTGCTTGGATTGAGTCGGGGTCGGGTAAAGACTTGGATACAGCTTGCGACTTACGATCGTCTTGTCGTTACGACTGTTATAGTTTGGGATTTATATTAGTCTCAACGCTGCGGGTATCGTAAGTCTGTGTTTAAGTATAACATTTAAGACTGAATTACCGATATAAATGTAACTCAGTGATAAAGTATGGGATTGACTACCTTCTCAGAGAACGCAACTCAAAACCTGGGATTTAAATTCGTCATAGCGCTACAAGTATCGTAAGTCTATGATAAAATATAGCATTTACGGTCACCATGTCGGTATAAATGTAACTGCGTGATAAAGTAGGGGATTGACGACCATCCCAGAGACCGAACTCCATGACAAAATGTTGGATTCACGTTCGTCATAGCGCTACATATACTATTAGTCTAGAGGAAGTATATTAACCGTCTCATCGTTATCGTTGTA